>NW_020174917.1:5331787-5440938 GCF_003031525.2 Neophocaena asiaeorientalis asiaeorientalis | reverse complement strand
AAAAAAAAAAAAAAAAAAAAAAAAAAAAAATGTTTTAAAGTAACAAAATCAACATAAATGGAAAAAATCATAGGTATTAAGTTTGACTTTGCATGTCTTCATACATGTGCTTCCTCCTAAATATTCTACAGAGTTTAGAAGTTCTGCAAATGAACAGTAACTGAAAGAACACAGGGAATAGAACATCCTCAAAGATGAATGGTTGGACTTCATACCCAAAAATATAAATGAATTTAATTAGATTCAAATCAAACCATGTTACAAAATAAACTTTTATTAGATACCTTTTGAAATGTATTAAGCATATCCTTCCTAGCTTCTTTAAAATAGCATTGGTATAAATACAAATCCTTTTAATGTTAACTTAAAGTATGACTCATACTTCACCAGGAAAGTGTGGATTTTGAACTATTCCCTTTTAAATCATTGTGTACATAGTTTCTTCTTAACATAAAAATGATTTCAACCAGACACAGAGAACAGCAAGTTGTCTTAGACTTTTAAAACAGTATGACTTTTTTTTCTGAAAATGGTGTTTTTTTAACTTTAGTTTCCTTTCAAATGCATAGAAAACCCATAAATTCTTGTTGTTAATATTAAATAGAATCTTGACTACAGTTTCCATTAAATAATTTAGTTCTTAATATTGTTTATGTCACAAATTTGGATCTCATGGGTTCTGTGCATTTTAGGATTGCTCAATTATTAAAAAACAGCCCAGAAATTTGAACTTGAGCACATCAAAATTATGTCCTTTTTTTGCCAAAAAATGCTAGCTTAAAAGGAGCACAGTTTCATCTCCGGTGAACAAGGATAGGTATGTGTATCCATTTCAGAGGCTATATCAGCCAAAAATGTTTCTCAGGACAAACAAATTTTGTACTATTGAAGAGTATGTGAGTCCTACTCTTCTTAATTATAATAAATTAATTTTTATTTGTATATCAAGGAAACAATTTGCACTTAATAAAAATATTTTTCCTGAATGTTAATAAAAACTCATTTTGATATTCAGAAGTCATCTATATTAAGTTTTTAAAAGCATTCTTAGGGAACTTTTTCACAAAATATTATTAGTAAAACTAATCATTAAATATCTTCTATCAGATTGTGTTTCATTGACAGTCAAGTAACAAAGACAGAAAAGAGACAGAGATGGAGAAAGACAGAAATGAGGAGGAGCACTAAATATTTTGAATGAGATATTTAATGTTCTGATCTCCCTTTGTTATTAAAATGAAGGATGAAGAATAATGCATTAAATATTTCCTAACTCTAGTTATCTTATTTGTTAACACAGTCTTCCCAACTGGGGTCATGCAAAAGATGTGCAAAGTGCTCTCAAATTTAGATAGAGGGACCATAATCAATTTTTTAAAGATTCTTCATCATGTAACATTTTATATAACTAATGTTAAATGTTCATTCATCGTGAACTGTATAGTCACATTGTCTTAGTTAAAAATAAGTTGAGGGACTTCCCTGGTGGTCCAGTGTTAAGACTCTGCACTCCCAATGCAGGGGCACTTGTTAGACCCCTGGTAGGGGAACTAAGATCCCACATGCCACACTGCACGGCCTAAAAAAATTAAAAAAAATAAAAATAAGTTGAAATGTATGTCTGGGCACATACACAGGATGCTCTTTTATAAATGTGTCCTTTAAAAGAAAATGCTGAATACCTAAAAAAAAGTGGAATTCACCAAATTCTGATTGGTAATGTTTGTACTTTACTGACCTTCTCTCTATATTTAAACCTTATATTCCTAGTTGCATTGTCTTGTAAAGACCGGACAAAGCCCATCACTGTAATTCTCCTACAATCACTGAGAGTTTTACATTAGCATTTCAATTTACTTTATTAAATATATTTTTTTAATTTGCTTGAATCAAGCAGATTTTTATCTACTGCAGAAAACAACTAAGAAAACTTGACAGAAAATATACTGTTTCCTGCCATCAGAGAACCACTGAAGCAACCTGAATTTAATGGGACAAAATTCTGGAGAAAGTGGCACCACAGAAGAATGAGTTGACATTCTGCAGTGGCCTTTTCCCATAGGGGATTTGCTGACTCTGGGAGCATATTAAGAAGGTGAGGATCCAGGCAAAAGTTCTGGACAGAACACAGCTATAAAGAATTGGAGAAATCAGTAATGCACGCACCTGTCCGTGTGTGTGTGTGTGTAGTTACCAAGGACTTGAATCCTTTCTTTTTAAATACTCAAATTACTCATCTAATTTTAATTCACTTAATTGACCATATTTCCATATATGGTTATGATTGTGTGGGATAATAAAATGTCCCTTAATAATACATATAATAAATGTTCTAATTCCCCCCAAATTACTGCTTCAATGTGACCAGTGGATTACCAGTCTGATCTCAGGTGGCCTTGGCCTGCAGCGGCTTGAAGCAAGGTTTCAGTTCCTGGCCAGTGATTAAAGTCGGGTCGCGTTAGTGAGAGCACCAAATCCTAGCCACTAGACCAGGGGTCAGTGACAAGGTCCTGGACCTATGGCTTTGCAGAAAAAGAATTCCCACAAAGATGGAAAGTAGTGAAACAAGTATTTATTGGGAGAAAAAAAGAGTACTGTACGTACAGATAGACATATGAATGGGCTCAGAGAGAGTTGCACACTCGTGGCAGTAAAATCACTTATATGGGGCATTTCTTCTGGGTTTCCTTTAGCCAATCATTTTGATTTGCTTGGTTCAAAGTCCGTAGTTGGTATATCTCAGGATCTTCCCATGTGTGTGCTCGCATCTCTTAGCCAAAATGGATTCCACCGAATAAGCCTGTGGGTAGTTAGCATCACTTAGCATCATTCCCCTTTTGACCTCCAAGGAGCCCTTCTGCACATGTGGTCGGAGAGGTCTCCTGACTTCGAGAATGAGGAATGTGTGGTCTCTCTCTTCTATCTGGGCAGGGCTCAGCCTCCTCTTTTCAATTGTCCTGCAGTTTTCATCTCGGAGTATCTATCCACAGGGAACTCCAACTGTTTACCCAGGGAGGCCCATCTGTCTCCTGCCTCAAGTCCATATTTGCTTCCAAGTAGCCATGGGATCTTAAATTACCACATAACTTCCTTGATTATCAGTTTCTTGACAACAAAGTAAAAATCCCAATGTTAGTAAAATAGTTTATAAACAACCCTATATAAATGAAAGTTATTATTTTTGGTATTATTATTATCATTTGATTATTAAGAGTGGACTATAAGTTATAGGTACATCTCTAGCCAGATGAACAAAAATTATTCAGGTCCCCAGTATTCAGTATCTTCTGGGATTAAAATAATCTATATAAATACATCCATTAGATTTGTTTAGAAATTAAAAACTAAATAATGAATTAAATTTTCTGGAACTTTGCTTAGTAACTTATTTAAGTATTTGAAATGTCTCTAGTTTGTCTAGATCAGCTAAACAATTATTCTCTGCATCCTTATTATTCTGAGGTGCCCTTTTTTTTACCTCGTATATAAGACATTCTATCATCACATACTTATTAGGGCCAGAACTCTTATAGACCCAAGCTCTGCAGTAATGAAAAAAAAAAAAAGCCTCTGTTATCAGAGTTTCTATTCTCTTAGGACGCTGAGAAAAAACACCTACACATGATATGTAATATGACAATCAGTAATTAAAATTGTGAAGTAAAACAAAGTAGGGTAGAAATAAACTGCAGGAAGGACTTCCCTTTCATATAAGATCTTTAAGGTAGTCCTTGATACTTCGACATTAAACAGAAGATGGGAGTCAGCTTCTGCAGTATTTATTGTATTATTGCTGTGATTTCTTTCTTCACACATGAGTACAAAAATGTTTTAATAACTACAGTTCTGTAATCTGAGATAATCTGTAGTGATGTTAATTCCTTCCTGCTTTTTTAAAAAAAGTCCTCTTATTCCTTCTTAGTTGTAATATAGCTTTACTGAGTCCTCCAGAAAACACACACACTCACACACACACACACACACACACACACACACACGAGATTTAAATTAGAATTTCAAAAATTCGATCAGTTAATTTACAATAAACTCACTTTTATTTTATAACTCTTAATCTTTACATTTAGAAACTCTAGAAAAAATTTTGTAACTATGTATGCATTGTTGGTGACCATTTTGCAATATATATTAATATCAAATCATTATGTTGTACACCTGAAATTAACATAATGTTTTATGTCAATTATATCTCAGTTAAAAAAAAAAGCAAACACCTGCTGTTTATCATACTCTTGCCTTGGAACTCTGAATGGTTCATATGCCCTCAATAGACATTTGATAAATAAATGGATAAATGAAGAAAAAGAAACTATGCATGCTTCTCCTCCATTTGTTAATATATACTCTTAAATCTTCTAATAAAAGTGTTTCTCTTATTTAACCACATAAGTACTGTTTATACTGATTGTTATTTTCTGCTATAATAAATCAGTCATTTTATTATACTTATAATGTATTATTTTTGCTTCATAGAAATTATAATTCTGAAGCAAAACTGTAATTTCTATGAAACAAAATAAAAACCCATTATTTTTATTAGACTTCTGGGTTTCCCCCCAGGAATGTTCTATGTATGCTATATTATCCTTTTGTGTGTACATGTATATGTGTGTGAAAGTATATGGATATATTTGTGTTTTTATATATATTTTGTTCTTTTTGTACTATTGCCTTCCTAGAATTTCTAAAACAATATCAATGAAAATACTGAGAATTTTTTTTGGTTCTTACGGTTTCTGTGCCGATGCATTACTATGAGGTATTTAATAAGGCAGTACACAGCACTCAGAAATTAAAAGAGAATCCCCTACATATAAGCTCTCTTAGCTGTGATATCCCTTTAACTATAATATCCATGAATAGTCTCCTCTGACTGCTTCTGGTTTCTAACACTATTGTACTGTTTACCTGCCCATATGATCTTTGAAAATCACTTTTCCTGTCATAGTCCTGCCATTTGGAATTGGAAACATATTGACTTTTTACTTGGTTTCTGGCATGCACTTAGTTGGGAAGGACTTAGTATTCTGATTTTACCTACTTAATTTTCTTCTGTTAATCATGCTGTCAAATCAAGGGACTCAACTTTGTATAATTCCATTCAACCAGCATTGCCATGCCATAAGGGAGAATCAAAAGTGTTCTATTTTCGTGAAATGATACTTTGAATTTTTGTAGCATTTACACAGTTATCATTAAATTGGTAATTGTGATCTGTATGCAGGTAAATTGAATTTTATTTTCCTTAAGATATATGATTTGATAGATGCAATGATAATAAAGTATTGAAAATACGTGACAAATAAATTAAAATTTCAAACTATATAAAGGATTATTGTCCATATCCCTAAGGCAACTCAAGAGGCATAAATAAGAAACATTACAAAATCTTTTTTTTTTTTTTTTTTTTTTTTTTTGCGGTACGCGGGCCTCTCACCGTTGTGGCCTCTCCCGTTGCGGAGCACAGGCTCCGGACGCGCAGGTTCAGTGGCCATGGCTCACGGGCCCAGCCGCTCCGCGGCATTTTGGATCTTCCCGGACCGGGGCACGAATCCGTGTCCCCTGCATCGGCAGGCGAACTCTCAACCACTGCGTCACCAGGGAAGCCCCAAGAAACCTCTATTCTTGGTACAAATAGTCGTTTTTCTCTTCTCTTTCTTGTAAAAGTTACTGAAAACGTTCCACTATTGATGTCACCATTATTTTATTTTCTTCCACTATCTGTCATATTAAATCAGATTCTGATTCTTTATTTTAAAGTCGAGGTAATTACATTTGGGTGTAATTTTTTTTTTCCAAACCCCTCCCCAGAGGAGGAGCTAATTACCCAGGCAAGTTGATTTAACTCTCACCTCCTGATTCTTAAGTTTACAATTTATATCAATTGACGTTGGTGTGTAACACTCAAGAGAAAAAATGCAATTTTAGCATTTAAGAAAGAAATCTTTTGTATATTGGTTTTGTTTTGTTTTTGTGGTACGCTGGCCTCTCACTGTTGTGGCCTCTCCCGTTGCGGAGCACAGGCTCCGGACGCGCAGGCTCAGCAGCCATGGCTCACGGGCCCAGCCACTCTGTGGCATGTGGGATCCTCCCGGACCGGGGCACGAACCCGTGTCCCTTTCATCGGCAAGCGGACTCTCAATCACTGCACCACCAGGGAAGCCCCCATGTATATTGTTTTACGTTAGAGTCTGGATTTCTAATTTTGGTTGCAAAGAGATATGTGTTGCGCCATCATGCAAAAAACTAAGTAATACATGTCATTAAAATTGTTTCAGATTTCAGATACCACAGATGGTTAAGATTTCAGATGCCATATGTAAAAATTGCTAAGAATTCTATTACCTTGATGAACAATAAGACCAACCTCTTGTAAAATTTTCTACTTGCTTTTCAGACTAAAATGATCATTGGCAATAACCTACATTGCATGCATGATTTCAAAATCTGTCTACCTATATTATGTAAAAATAATCATAAATTCTAAATTTTGATTGCTTTAAAAATGTCCAGTTAAATAAAATAGTACAAATGTCATTGAAAATAGTAGAAAAAAAATTTTTTTTATTTAAGCATAACAAGTTTCTAGACCTTATTTATAGATTTGCAGATAAATTACTTGTTATATTCAGCCACTCACTCAGGTCTATAAATTATTTTTCTTATCTCCTCTACCATAGAACCACAGGCCTTTTGCATTTGCTGAATATAACATGTAATTTATACATGTTGGCACAAATAAATATGTTTAATATATAATGAAGTGGAATATTTTGACATAAAGTTACAGGATTAAATGGATTTGATAATGATGTGGGATAATCAAATGCTCTGTTTCCATTCATTTTTAGAGACAGGCCAGAATTACACCATATTCTGAGAGCTAAATCCCAAAATCAGTGCTGAGTAAATATTTTTAAATTATCATGTGGCATAGTAACCTTCTCCCTTATTCCTGTAAATGATTTGATGAAACTTCTAAACCTTGAATCAAGATGAAACCTCAGGATGAGATAAGTATACGTGTTATTTTGGAAATATGAATCCTGAGATTTAATATTTCTTATGCATCTTTTATAAATATTTATTCTCCTTTTAATCATTTAGTATTTGTTTTATTTTACAACGTACTTTAATCTGTAAACAATTTTACACATATGAGTTAGATTTTGGAATCATATCTTTAATATATAATTAACTTACAGTCATTCATTAATATCACACAAAAATGAATAATATATCTCTAGCTAAAGGAAATACATGGTATTTACCTTTTTAATATTGCAAACTCATTGCATATTTTCAAAGATCTTTTTCAAAACACAAACGCATTTGAAACATCTTTTTTCTCTACTAATTGTACTTGTCTGTTACATAGACATGATTGGGAAAGAGTCCAGAATTTCAGACATCAGGATAATGGTCACTACATAGACGAAATCAGATGAAAGATGATTTTTTTTCCTATTTTCATTTTGTTTTCTGCTATTTATTTTTTAACTGATTTTGGTACTCTGTATTCACCAGCTAAGTTAAAAGCAAGAATTAATTTTAAACTCACTTGTATCTGTTTTTTTAATAATTAAGTTTACTTTAACTCTAATAATGAATATATGCCTTTAAACAGAGTAATAAATGTCATAAAATATTTTCTTACATTTTGTTAGTTTATTAAAACCAAAATTTATTAAGTGCATACAAAGACTGATAAACATAATCTCTGATTATAAAAAGTGAAAAGTGAACAGATTCTGATATTATTATTAAGGTTTCTTCTGGAGTTTATTAGCTTATTAGGATTTTGAAAAATAAACATCTTATCCATCTTTAAGTATACAGAATACTAATAATTATTTATTCAATAACTACAAAATTATATATAGAAAGAATATAACTGTAATGTAAATTGTTCATAGAAGGACTCATATTACCAAATAGACGTTATAGCTGTGACTGTAGAAGTCAGCAACGTGAGTGTAGTTTCAGGAACAAACTTAAGGATCATTGTCATTCAAACCTTATTAAATAGCTATTTTTGACAGAAAAAAAATGTTCTGAATAAAAGGCCCTGAATTCAGGGCTGATTCTGAGAAATTTACCATATTATTACTCATAATTTAAAAACTTTCCCAATACTATAAGTACTCACAAAATCTTGTCTGGATGTCAATTTTAGGTGACAGTTTTCAGCTTTAGCAGGCAGACAAGTGTGCCAGTGTTCCAACAATTTTACTGTGCAAAATCATACAGAAAATGGAACATGTTTCCAAAATTATTCCAGATCTCAAACAACTGGAAAGAGAGTAAAAATCAATAAAAGTCAAATATAGCCTGACAGACAAAATATATAAAAAAAAGATTTGGAAGGTACATAAAACAGAGTGGGTTCAATGTAGAGTTTCTTATTGCTTAAAAAAGGAAATTGCAATGAAAAATTCTAGATAATATCCTTCCTTAGGAGATCAGTTTTATTTTAACTATACTTCTTTAACTGCTTATTATTCTACATTTTACTTTCCATTTAGGAATAGAAACAATCTGTGATGATACCTAGACAGACAAGGAAAACGTTATAATCACATTAAATGGGTGGACTAATTCTAAAATACCAATTTTATACCTAATTTTCATAATTTGAGTTAAATGGAAATTCACAGAAAACTACAAAAAAGCATTACATTTATGGGACATAAGTCCCGTCTGTAACTGTTACAGATAATAGAAGTATTAACTCTGCAAAACTTAAGTATAACTATTAACAAAAGGTTGTGACTCACAGTGTTAGAGCCAATAGTTTGAAAAATCCTTACAATTGACCAATTGATTTGAATGAGATGGATTAGCTTTGTCATAATTTTTATTTCACTATACTGATTAGACTATGGTATGCAGCCTAAGTTCAAGATTATTTTTGTGCATTAGGCAGTATTTTCCTGCTAAGAAAGGTTTTGTTTGCCTCTCAAAGCACATATAAAGATAGAAATCCTCCATGAAGCCTTCTGAGAGTGTTTCTTTGAAGTTCTACAGTATATTTTTTTATTCTATGGGGGAAAATGTAGTTGCAAATTTTAAGAATTAAAAACCTTTTTTAGAAGTAATTTTACTGAATAAGAAGTGTAAACTATGTGTGAACTTTAGAACATCATTTGCTATACCCTCAATCCTGTCTAGTACATGTATATAAGATATCATTTCCCAAACTCACATAGCCCATGTATGGTTCTAGATCTTACATTTAACTAAACTCTGCTTGATTCTAATTCCGGTGCCTTGTATGACCATATTCAACTGCCTCATATGCAGGCTTAATTTGATTTGAATGTATCAAATTATTGTCATTAAAAAGCATATTTATTATTTTATTTATTTCACTATGACAAATTACAGTCATTACAATAATGGCTAAGCATATATTTCTTTTTAAATTTTGTTTTGTATGTAAAAATATGTGTTTCCTTCTATCACAAATTTTAACATATTTAACTAATTACATGTAATATCTATAACATATTCAGTACAGCTTTTACTCTAATTAAAGTGTCTTTATAAAAATATAATTTATCAATGTAACCATCAAACGAATCTGACATTTTTTGTGGTACTGAGTTATGTTAAGATTATTATATGCATGTTTACTGAAGGCCCCAAAAGAGCCACATGCTGGTTAATAAGTATCTCAGATTTGTATTTCAGTTTCCATTAATGGTAGCATATTTTAAATATTATGCTTCTTACAAATCGAAAGTCAACTAGACTAATTTCCAGTTACTTATTACATTTGAGTTACATCATTCAAATTTTGACATTATGCACAGGATCACTGATCTCTGTATATGGTTTGCAAGGGTTTTAAATAGAGTTTAAAAAGAAGTTATAGAGAAAAACACCAATTCATTAAGCATTTTACCATGTGTTATTCAGAAGTGTTAACATTCTGTGTGTGGGGGGGGTGCTGGGCGAGGGACAGAGAAAGTGAAGGAAGAGAGAAAAGTATTGCATGTGTAGATTTAGTATTGAATAGAAATTGTTATAAAAATTTAAATTGTAGGCATTGTATTACTATTTGAATATTTTTCATCACAGGCATGAGTTAATTTTATATAAAATAAATTTTCTTTGTAATTTCTTTAGTATAGTAAATGAATTTGTCAGTATGTGTAAACATCACACCCACAAGACACAACTTTATAAGGGCCACTTTATCATTACTACCTGAAGCTACAAGGCACACATGTATATGGCTGGTCCAGCAGTTAGAATGAGAAATGAGGAAATGGGAAAAGAGGAAATGGAAAAATCGCACACATACAATTCTTAAAGAAGATGAAGATTTTTCTTCTCTCTGTCCTATTGCTATTTGGTAAGAAAGGAGACACTGTAATCACATATCATTTGAATAAGCAGAGAAGACACATCATATCCTTAAAACAGTAGCACTCAGTCTCGTCTTTGTTATCCATCTGCCTTCCAACCTGATTCTAGGTTCATATTCTGGAACTGAGAGTGCAGAATGTCATGCTCCAGTGGAGGGCAGATTGATTTGTCCTCAACCAATCTATATGTCTATCTATATTAGTGAGGACTACAATGAGATATTTTCACATGTACATTAATTTAGGATATTCATACACATAAGGACACACAATTTTTTTTCTTTCAAATTGAAAGACTGGTGACAACCTTTATATGGTATTCAGTTATTTAGTTTGGGGGAAAAGAAACATACAGTAGAGAAAGTTTCCCATTTATATTACACTGTGGTATCACTGCATGCACACGCACACTCACCTGCACACACACACACACACACACACACACACACAGTGGTGGAGCACATCTCTGTAGAGCCCATGTATAATATAATAAAATTGAAGATTTTTAAACTATCAAGGCATATTAGTGTTAGATTAGACAACTCTATAATGTCACTGTTACAACTCTACCAAACTTGATGAACTATCCGTTTCTCTTTTGGTCAGAAATATCCTGGTCCCAAAGCAACTTGATCTGTTTGGCACAGTTTTACTTGTTAGAAATGTTTTGATATACCTATTTTTGGTGCTAGTGTCTTCACTCTAGAACCACGCAAAATAAATCTAATATTTATTTTTCATAAGATTCCCCAATATATGAAGTGACTTGTGATCTATTTAAATATAATAATAGTAGTAGTAATAATAAAGTTAAATGTATTTTAATTATCCCTAATTTTTTCAGATGCTAGCAACATCAATTTTTATTTTTAATTCCCTTAAATTCAGGATACTTTTATACCTTATATGGCACTCTACTTGTCAATGTTTCTCTTACAAGAATTGAATTTTGTGCTTGAAAATGTATTAGCAAGGTACTCAAATACACACGAATATGTGCATAACTTTGCACCTGACTTAAAGTTGAACAGGTAGCACTTACAGTGAAACATTAAGTATAGCAACAGAAAACATGAACAGTGTGTGTGTTTTAATAGAGTGGATATGGTCTCACATATATTGTTACATAAATTGCCCCCAAATTTAGAGGCTTGAAGCAACCATTTTATTATATATAATGTTTATTATGGCTAGACTCAGCAGTGGTCAACTGTGAGATTCTTTTGCTCCGTGTGGCATTGACTAAAGACATTCATTGGTAATCAGTTAGGAGATGGACTGTCCTGGTAAGTTCAAAATTGCTCCCCTTACGTGTCTGAAACCTTAGCAGAGAAGACACAAAAGCTGAATTAGTACTCTCCTATCAGAGCGCTTACATATGGAATTTTCTGCATGGTAAACTCAAGGTTGCTGGATCTCTTACATGGTTGCTCAGGGATCGCAGAGAGAGTGTTTCAAGAATTATTACTGCTCTTTTAGGTCCTGAGCTTGGAAACTGGTACAGAATCACTTCTTCTCAGGACAGTCCCAAGTTTACTGACTGAGAGAGGCAGGGATATAAAGTCCCAGATATTTGGCCCTACTCTGACAACTCCCATGGGCACACACACTTGGCTTTCCACCAAGTGAAAAAGGCTTGGCTAAGGCTTTATGGAGCCTGAATCATACATTTTCTTCTTCCCCTACCCAGTTCCACTTTCTCCTTCTTCCTTTCATGGGTGTTGATACTGAGCAAACATCTTGCATCTCGCTACTAAGTGTCTGTTTCCATAGATCTTAAGCTGCAGGAAGTACCAACTTGCAAGTTGGAGCTCCTCTCTAGCAACAATAACAAACTAAGGAAGATAATATTAAGTAAAGTTATTTGCCAATGCTGTAAAAATCTAGAAAGTATCAATAATCAATTACTGAATGCTCTACATACTTTTTGTAAAATTTGTAAAGTTTTAACCATTTATGTCAAAGAAGTCATAAATAAACTGAGAGACATTTTCAATCCTGGATTGACTGATTCCATATCATAAAGATGGCAATTAATATCTAAAATATGTGAAAATAAGTCCAAGGTAAGCAAGTAAGTGGGGAAAATGACATTTTTAAATACAGTTCAAGACAAATGGAAGGTGTAATCACAATTCTAAAAAATAATCTGGTTTGTGAAAACTCTTGTTTCTTTATAAGACCATTTCTGGATATATATTCCCAGAGAAACTCACAAAAGTTCATAAGCAGACGTGTACAAAGATTCTTCTCGCATTATATTTATAAACACAGGGAGCTAGAGGCAATCTATGTACCGTCACTAGGGGGAACAGATAAAAGCAATAAGGCTACCTCATACACTGGAATAACTTGTGGCATTCAGAATTAATGAAGTAAACCTACATGTAACAACTTGCATATGCCTTACAATATATTGTGCTTAATGTAAAAGAAACAGAATGAGATCTTACATAAAATATTTATGCAAATTAAAAACATACATAAACATATTCTTTAAAATGAATACATATGCAAAGACTGAGTTAAAACACACAAAAAAAGTGTATGCCTATCAGAAGGAAAATTGCCAGGGGATGGGAAATATGAGAGGCTTTGCCCAGATGGATGTGACTGCAATGAACAGAGGGGTACAAGTAATTAAATCTTATTGAAGTACAAAGCTAGCCAACCCACCAAAAAACAAAATAATGCAAACCAAACAATATGCAAATTCAAATGTCAAAACTTAGTTATGTGATACTAGAAAATATAGAAAAAGAAAAAGATATTCTGGATCTATCCCATTTAAGTAGTTAGAGTTCTGGTCACTGAAATTATTTTGGCAAAGGGATTAATTCATGTCAACAAAAACATGATTAAGGAGAAGACACTGCCTTTCATCTTACCTTTTCCCTTGAATTATTATTATTGTTTCAACATTTGAACCGTTTTTAGTATGTATTTTTGTTTAATAAGTTAGTTCTCAGGTAAATATTCCTGCATGAAACTGAATCATGCATCCTTAGGGATTTATTCTCTGTACCACTAACTGTGCTTCTGTCAACATTGTTACAACAATATTGGTTACAGAAAGGAACTGTGGGAGTAGGAAATCTTGAAAGATTTAAAACATAAAGAAAAGTAATGTAATTAAAATAAAAACTGCATTGTTAAAGAAATACCCTGAATGTTTTTTTTTCCCTGAGAACAAGTATTTTAAATCAATGAGTAAAGATTTAAATTTTTAAAGTTGTAATGGAAAATTCTGTACTTTCAATTAATAAGTATTATCTATAAATATATTTTAAAACTTTCTTATAATAATTCATGATATATGATGCAAAGAAAATGTGTATATGTGAATGTATTACCCCATTTACTTTGTAATTATTTTGCAACATAATTGGCACTAAACTTATACTCTTCTCTTTAAAGTACTGACGATAATGAAGAGGATGTTATAAAGATTAAACAAATATAATGACTAGAAAACTGCATACATCTATTATTAGTAAAAATAACATTAATAGTAACACAACAAAATAAAAATATATTATGCAGCAAGGAAAATTATTAAAATCATAACGTGAAAAAACACGGTCTAAGTTATTGATGAAAGAAAACTTTTAAACACAGTTCTAAAGGTGAAGAATCGTGGTACGTCTGTCTTCAGGGAGTTTCCATGTGAATTTATATTTGAGTGGAAAACTGTTAGTTGTTTAAACAAAAATATTTGAGTGTTTCTCTCCTGCTATGTTTGTGTTTCCATGCCTACATCAAGGTGTGTATTATTTTAAAATATGTCAATCAAATACTTGAATTCCAAACTTACACATAGTTTTTCTGATTTTTTAAAGAATAAAATCGGGTTAGAGAAGCAAGAACTACAATCCTGCAGCCTGTGGAACAAAAACCACATTCACAGAAAGATAGACAAGATAAAAAGGCAGAGGGCTATGTACCAGATGAAGGAACAAGATAAAACCCCAGAAAAGCAACTAAATGAACTGGAGATAGACAACCTTCCAGAAAAAGAATTCAGAATAATGATAGTGAAGATGATCCAGGAACTTGGAAAAAGAATGGAGGCAAAGATCGAGAAGATGCAAGAAATGTTTAACAAAGACCTAGAACAATTAAAGAACAAATAAACAGAGATGAACAATAAAATAACTGATATGAAAACTAGACTAGAAGGAATCAATAGCAGAATAACTGAGGCAGAACAATGGATAAGTGACCTGGAAGACAGAATGGTGGAATTCACTGCTGCAGAACAGAATAAAGAAAAAAGAATGAAAAGAAATGAAGACGTCCTAAGAGACCTCTGGGACAACATGAAACGCAACAACACTCGCATTACAGGGGTCCCAGAAGGAGAAAAGAGAGAGAAAGGACCTGAGAAAATATTTGAAGACACTATAGTCGAAAACTTCCCTAACGTGGGAAAGGAAATAGCCACCCGAGTCCACAAAGTGCAGCGAGTCCCATACAGGATAAAACCAAGGAGAAACACACCAAGACACATAGTAATCAAATTGGCAAAATATTAAAGACAATGAAAAATTATTGAAAGCAGCAAGGGAAAAAGGACAAGCAACATACAAGGGAACTCCCATAAGTTTAACAGCTGATTTCTCAGCAGAAACGCTACAAGCTAGAAGGGAGTGGCATGATATACTTAAAGTGATGAAAGGGAAGAAACGACAACCAAGATTATTCTACCTGGCAAGGATCTAATTCAGATTCGATGGAGAAATCAAAAGCTTTACAGACAAGCAAAAGGTAAGAGAATTCAGCACCACCAAACCAGCACTACAACAAATGCTAAAGGAATTTCTGTAAGTGGGAAACACAAGAGAAGAAAAGGATTTACAAAAACAAACCCAAAACAATTAAGTAAATGGTCATAGGAACATACACATCGATAATTGCCTTAAACATGAATGGATTAAATGCTCCAACCAAGAGACACAGACTGGCTGAATGGATACAAAAACAAGACCCATCTATATGCTGTCTACAAGAGACCCACTTCAGACCTAGGGACACATACAGACTGAAAGTGAGGGGATGGAAAAAGATATTTCATGCAAATGGAAATCAAAAGAGAGCTGGAGTAGCAATACTCATATCAGATACAATAGACTTTAAAATAAAGAATGTTACAAGACACAAGGAAGAACACTACATAACGATCAAGGAATCAATCTAAGAAGAAGATATAACAATTATAAATACATATTGCATCCAACACAGGAGCACCACAATACATAAAGCAACTGCTAACAGCTATAAAAGAGGAAATCGACAGTAACACAATAATAGTGGGGGACTTTAACACCTCACTTACACCAATGGACAGATCATCCAAAATGAAAATAAATAAGGAAACACAAGCTTTAAATGACACAATAGACCAGATAGACTTCACTGATATTTATAGGACATTCCAAGAAAAAACAGCAGATTACACTTTCTTCTCAAGTACACACGGAACATTCCCCAGGGTAGATCACATCTTGGGTCAAAAATCAAGCCACAGTAAATTTAAGAAAATTGAAATCATATCAAGCATCTTTTCTGACCACAACGCTGAGATTAGAACTGAATTACAGGGAAAAAATGAAACATAGATCAATGGAACAAGGTAGAAAGCCCAGAGATAAACCCACGCATCTATGGTCAACTAATGTATGACAAAGGAGGCAAGGATATACAATGGAGAAAAGACAGCCTCTTCAATAAGTGGTGCTGGGAAAACTGGACAGCTACATGTAAAAGAATGAAATTAGAACACTTCCTAACACCATACACAAAAATAAACTCAAAATGTATTAGAGACCTAAATGTAAGACCAGACCCTATAAAACTTAGAGGAAAACATAGGAAGAACACTCTTTGATATTTATCACAGCAAGATCTTTTTTGGTCCACCTCCTAGAGTAATATAAATAAAAACAAAAATAAACAAATGGGACCTAATGAAACTTCAAAGCTTTTGCACAGCAATGGAAAACATAAACAAGACAAAAAGACAACCCTCAGAATGGGAGAAAATATTTGCAAACGAATTAACAAAGGATTAATCTGCAAAATATATAAACAGTTCATGCAGCTCAACATTAAAAAAACAAACAGGGCTTCCCTGGTGGCGCAGTGGTTGAGAGTCCGCCTGACGATGCAGGGGACATGGGTTCATGCCCGGGTCTAGGAAGATCCCACATGCCGCGGAATGGTTGGGCCCCGTGAGCCACGGCCGCTGAGCCTGTGCATCTGGAGGCTGTGCTCCGCAACGGGAGAGGCCACAACAGTGAGAGGCCCGCACACCACCACAACAACAACAAAACAACAACAACAACAACCACCTAATCCAAAAATGGGTAGAAGACCTAAATAGACATTTCTCCAAAGACATACAGATGGCCAAGAAGCACATGAAAAGCTGCTCAACATCTCTAATTATTAGAGAAATGTAAATCAAAACTACAATGAGATATCCCCTCACACCACTTAGAATGGGCATCATCAGAAAGTCTACAAACAACAAATACTGGAGAGGGTGCGGATAAAAGGGAACCCTCTTGCACTGTTGGTAGGAATGTAAATTGATACAGCCACTATGGAGAACAGTATGGAGGTTCCTTAAAAAACTAAAAATAGAATTACCATATGATCCAGCAATCCCACTACTGGGCATATACCCAGAGAAAAACCATAATTCAAAGAGACACATGCACCCCAAAATTCACTGCAGCACTATTTACAATAGCCAGGTCATGGAAGCAACATAAATGCCCACCGACAGATGAATGGATAAAGAAGATGTGGTGTATATATATACAATGGAATATTACTGAGCCATAAAAAGGAATGAAATTGGGTCATTTGTTGAAACGTGGATGGCTCTAGAGACTGTCATACAGAGTGAAGTAAGTCAGAAAGAGAAAAGTAAATATTGTATATTAACACATATATGTGGCATCTAGAAAAATGGTACAGGTGAACCAGTTTGCAAGACAGAAATAGAGACACAGATGTAGAGAGCAAACATATGGACACCAAGGGGGAAAAGTGGGAGGGGTGGTGGTGGTGGTGGTGGTGGGATGAATTGGGAGATTGGGAATGACATGTATACACTAATGTGTATAAAAGTGATGACTAATAAGAACCTGCTTTATAAAAATATAAAATTCAAAAATTGAAAAAAAAAGAACACACATAACATCATAACTATAAATTTTAAAGAATTCTGCAGTATCACCTAGTTCTAGCCATCATTTTATGGCTGAGAAAATAAAAGGAAAAAACATTAAAAAAAAAAATCTGGTTAGACTGTGTGCATTTTTGCTGTTTTAAAAACTCAAATTATAATTTTCAAGAAAAGAAGGAGACATCAATTGGGACAGTCATAGAAAACCCTGAATCCTATAATGCTGTTTGTTCAGAAAGATAAAATCTTTCCAATATATTTCTCTCATATTTTGAAAGAAGAATGAAACCGTATTCTATTTTTAAATATGCTGGTATATTTAACAACTTAAAGTATCAAAGTTGTAAAATCAAATTCAGTGACACACACCGTAGAGCGGTAACGAAAATACAGCTCTTCACCTATTGGCTCAAGATAAAAGGCAATATAAAAAGCATAAACCTACATACTAACTAACACAATAACAAGTATATTTAGATGTATTTATGTGGATTTTCAAAGGGTTGTTTTAGACTCTTTTTCATTTCTTTTTTAAACAGGAGAATTAGAGATTATGCATTAAGTATGTGTTCACATATAATGAAGTGAGTTCATCATATCGGGATTTTCAGGGCTAAATCCCATACTTAAGGGAGAGTGCTCCACTTTAATCCATTTGAAATGTTGAATCAAAATATGTAATTAAATATGCTCAGTGTGAGGGATGAATACTGTATATTTTGGATGTCACTTCTTAACAGCATGAGAGCAATCCTTCATATTCTGCAGTCCTAACTCAACTTGATGATATCTATGTCATCTTCTCTTACATCGTGGGAATGCACATTTGGAGGCATGCTGACTAACATGGTAGCATGAATAAACACAGCCAAGCTAGACTTTATAAAATATGTCAGAATATCTACCTGAAATTTTGGCATAAATTTAGTTGACACATCTAAAGGTCAAGCAAAATTTCATGAATGTATAAAAGAAACAAATACAGCAGGAGAAAATCACTGGGAATTCTTATTATTTAAATTATAAGAAGCAGACAATGTATGAAGCGTCTTATTGGATAAGATATAAAATGTAATAACTATTTAATTAACATTTTCTGTCCCAAATTAGAACTAAAAGAATATAATGTTGACTTGTGTATTTAGGAGACAAGTAGTCTGAATTTCAAAAAACTACTCCTACTATTAATATGAATGTGATGAGAATAAAGTAATTGGCTAATAATGCTTATTTTGTAGCTATTTGTACTTCCTTTGATATTCGCTTTTACAGTCTTAAGCATGTTGGAGACTCTTATGTGTTAGATCACATCTGGTAGGCATTTTTGTTTTTGTTTTTTGTTTTTGCGGTATGCGGGCCTCTCACTGTTGTGGCCTCTCCCATTGCGGAGCACAGGCTCCAGACGCGCAGGCTCAGCAGCCATGGCTCACGGGCCCAGCCACTCTGTGGCATGTGGGATCCTCCCGAACTGGGGCACGAACCCGTGTCCCCTGCATCGGCAGGCGGACTCTCAACCACTGCACCACCAGGGAAGCCCTGGTAGGCATTTTTGAATCCAGGAAAGTTATATTAAATATAGCAAACAACTTTATAGCTTTAAAAGTCAAAATCTAAAAACGTCCTAATTAGATATATGATAAACTATTTTTATTATCAGTCAAACTTCACTACTTCCTTTCTAGTTTATTTATATATTAAAATTAGTGAAGTCATGCTTACACCCTAACAATTATATAACTGAAATTGAATTATAGGCTAAATTTGCTGATATAGTTTACAATGTTATTGTACATTGAGATTATCTTAATCAGCTAGAAATGGCATATCTGTCTTGTACTGTTCTAGTATTTGGTAATGGAAGACGATAGCAAATATGCTGTATTTCTTTTTCACTTTTCATTCCATAGTTCCTCTTTATGCTTTAGTAATCTGCTATATCCTCTGGTAGTCTAACTTGTCCGTATTGCCTTAAAGGGTTTACATATGTGAGTTGGAAATTAGAAAACATGAGGAAAATAATTCTGGGTTTTTAAAAAATTTTTCTCTAGCTCCCTCCCTTCTGTGCTTCTGCAAGTTAGTCGCCTCCCTCTACTAAAAGCTATAGTTCTTGTCAGGAACAGTCTCTTGCAAATACCATTACTCTCTTTGTGTTCCAGTAAATGTTCCTTCTCTTTGCCCCTCCATGTGGCTAGTTCAAGGATGCTTCAACATTATTTTTAACCATCCATGCAATTTTCAAGATAGTCTTTCCATTAAACTCTCCTTATGTGATTATGCCACCTGTTTCCAGCCAAAGCAAAACAGAACAGAACAAAAGAAACCCACAGTAATTGATAATGTAGCCCCAGAAACAGCCCCTGAACATGGGATTCTGGGCTCAAGTTACTCACATATTTAAGGCAAAAGAAGATTGCTTTCTTGTTGGAAGAAATGAGACAGTGGAATTCTAAGGAAGATAGAATAAGTTATCAGTGTACAGTTCTTCACGCAAGGGGTGAAGGGCAGGTCTAGGGCAAGACATGGTTTATCTCATAGCTGTGGAACATCAGTGCTATGGTAACCATAGTGACTATAAGCTTATATGACCCCTAGACTGCTTCTGACAAATCTTCAGTGTTTACAGAGCAAAAGAAATTTAAAGAGCTTAAATGTCCAACAGACAGCACAACTGGAAAATCAGAAATCCTTTATGGCAACTTTAAAGCAAGTCCCTCATCTCATATTTACAGGAAAAAAACAAGTTGAAGACTGAGCCTGGAACATGATTGAATGCAGAGTTTAGTGTAAGGTAAAGGCATTTGAGGGTAAGACATGAAATCCAGGATATTTGCAGAATTTTGCACACTTATGGATGAATTTGAGAATTTTAAACCTCTAAATCCTGATTCTTTGCCAACAGAGGCAGCCACTCATCCCAACTTAAGGGGCTTACCTTCTCTTGTATTAACTCCTTAGAATAACTCCACCAAACGTACGACAAAGGAATAATGAGTGTCTTCAGAACCTATAACAGATCACGCCTCATATTCTCCGTAAATATAACAATAGTTACAATTCCAACATAGCCCAGATGGAGACACTTAAGGCCTTATCCAGGAGGACATAGCCTGACAGTGAACATTTCACAAGGTATCACCAATTTATGTGAGCAAAGGTGTATACGATACGCAAATACATTCTGAGAATGTTAACATCAAGGAAGATGAAATATAAGACTTGATTGGAATAAGTGTACTTATAAAGGGGAACTCTGCCAGATATAATATATGACTTGGAGGAATATTAACAGTCTGCTAACTTGGTAAATGAGACTAAGTAATGGTCTAGAGATAATAAAGTTGAAATGCTGAACTTCCCTGCCATACCATATGGGACGGAATCTGAAAGCTCAGGGAAACGGAAATGTTGGAATGAACATAATTATTATGTGCAACCCATTTAGCTAGTCCAAATTGGTGACTACAGGAATTAAATGATAAATTAGGATGGTCTGTTGTCCTGGAACTATGGGATACTTAAACAAGTGAGGGTATAGATTCAATAAAATAAGGCTTGTAAAATGTTCCAATATCAGGAACCCTCATTTTGATAATACCTAGGGAAGGAATTTAGAATATAATATGGACACGTTTCAGTCATCTTTGACTGTAAGGAATCTAACATACTAAATACACACACAAATGTCTGTGTGTCATGTATCTATATTTATATTTTTGTTTATCTTGATCAATTAATCTAACAAAGTGTATATTACTACATAACAGAAAAACTTTCTATTATATGTTATCCATTTTGTTACCGTCACTGCTTATGCATTAACTTCTCATTTTATGCATGATGACACTGAAGTACACTGATATCAGAATGTAGTAAATGACCAGCATTAAAATATAACCAATTGATATTTAGCACCTATTATGACTTAAGCACTAGGCTAGATAATGGGAAAAGAGAGGCAAACATGCTCACAAATTATTGACAATCTAAAAAACAGTCAATTTCCATTCCGTGTAACAACTGAGTTGATAGAGCTGGTTTTAACGTTTACAGAAGACAAACAATGGAGATTTGGAAAGGACTTCTAGAGAAATTAAGATCAACAGTGAAGAACTTGGAGAAGAAAGGTGTAAGGTTGAGAATCTCATAGGCAAGTAACTATGTGCCCAGAATAGTGATATATAACAGGCAGGGAACTGAAAATATTTCAGTATAGTTGGATCTTAAAGTGTGACATGGTTAAGAGATGAGGTTAAAGAAAAAAATAGGGGCCTGATAATCAACTAGAAAATAGTGTTTGATTTTTACTTTGTATATAATGGTAATTGAATAATTTTAAGCAAAAAAACAATAAAATGTGATTTCTGCTTTTGAATGATTACAGTTATAAAGATAATTCAAGGCATAGGGAATAAAATTGAGTATGTACAAGACAGATAGCAGAACAGATTAAGAGGGCTTGAAAATATCCAGAGAGATAGATAGATAGATAGATCGACAGAACAGTGATAACCCTTTAGATCTAAGTAGTGGTTAATTTATAATAAAATAATAAAATGAACATATTCCGTTTATCAGTGTATTATTAGTAACCCTTCTCTATGTTACCCTTGAACATCTAATCTTCACCTAATTTGAATATATGGGAATTACTTTCAGTTAGATAGACAGATTTGACTATATCATTCTCTGTAAAAAATTATTTCTTACCTCAAGAGGTTGTATCTTGTTGGGTGATAACATAGATTTTGTATTTAATCATTATTATAATATTTTCTGCTCAATCATGTAGCATAACTAGATGATACCACTCTATTTCAATTTTTATAATACTTTTATGTCACACTTCATTTAAAAACTTGATTAAATCTGAAGCCCTAAGTTTCAAAAAAATATTTTCATTTTTATGGGGAAAGAATATCTAAACATCCTCATCTAAAACAGATTTCCAAGCCATTAGGTTTTATAAATAACTATTCAGACCCCTGTAGTTAAAGAAAACCATTAAACTTTAACTCAAAGTGAATTAGTGTTTTGGCATACTACGATGGTTGTTTTTGAAGATTCAATTATCTATGTAAAACTCTATATGAATGAAAAACAAACATATTCTACCCCTGTGTTTTAGCCTGTATGCTTTTAAGGACAGTTATCATTATAATTCAAAATATTTCTCAGAAGTGAAACATTACTATAGATTCAAAAGTTCATGTAAACTTATAATGAATTATCTTCATTTTCTACAAAAAAATCTTTGCTATTATGTTCTTGAGGAAAGCAAACACATTAATTTGCCATATTTTCATTGTTTCTGTAATCCCTTCTCACCAGCTCATGGGTTTAAACTCAAATTATACCTTAACTGAAGGAACCATTTTGTTGAAAGTTCACTCTGCAATGTAGCAAGGGGAGTTGCTGTAGTAGGCGGTTAAGATGATGAATAGTTTTGTGTTGTTGTTTTTGTTTTATTTTGTTTGTTTAACTGGAAGAAACTTTGAGGTTATTTAGTCATCTTCCTCTTTTTCTATTTTGGTAAATAAGGAACAAAATGACTCTCTTGCTCATTTTATAACACACAGGTAGTTTGTGTCATATTTATGATTGTGATTCAGGTATTCTGACCTTATTCAATGCTTTGTTTCATTACAGTTTTTAAGAAAAGTTGTTTCTTCATATTTTACCTGGAATACCACATGCTTTCAGCTTTGTCAGTATCAAACTGCTACTATGTGGTTGGACTAAGACTTAGTTATAAAAGAGAAATAAATTAAAATTAAGCTCTGACAATTTTCTAGAGTTTCTATTTGAGTGGAAGAACAAAATTAAACATTGACCCATTTATATCATGCCCAAAATTCCCCTTATACCTCATTGCCAATCATCAGTCACATTGTCAGAAATGTGCCAAAGATTCCAGAACCACTCATGTAGCATTTCACCACAAGACATACTGTTTAAGTCATGCATTAAATCTGATATCTCAGAGCTCTAACCTTAAATCCATTTTGTACTTAGCTGTCTGTGAGTGACAGGGCTAATTGGTTCACTCTCTTGTATAAGGTTACTTTGCAGTAGTCAGATGATGGATTTCTGAAATGTCAAGCTGACAGAGTTAGTTCTTCAGTTTTTACCCTCCCATAGTTTTTGAAGGTATTCTTAAACATTCATATAAAGGGGCACAAGCCTCTTTGTTTAAACATCATAACGTGGGTGCCTCTGAGTTTTAACCTACTTGAGATATCCTGAATTAGAATATATCAAAATGATCTAAAACATTGACGATGTATATAGTATGCTAAATAATGAGCTGAACACTCAAAATAGCAGTAAAACTGTTATTTGAAATGCTTCACAAATGTACAAACCAGACTTTATCATACGCACCATGTTTACTGAATTCAGTCTATGTGAAGAGATATATTATTATGTTCCCCCCGCAGTTTTCAAATTTGTGTAGCCATTTCACTCAAAATTTAAAGATTCATAAGCATCCTTAGAGAACAATAATAAGAAAAGAGCCTAAGGATAAAAAGAAAAAAAAAGTCTTAGTCCGCTCAGACTGCTATAGCCAAATACTGTAGGTAGGGTGATTTGTAAACAACAGAAGTGTATTTTTCACAGTTCAGGAAGCTGGGAAGTTGAAGATCAAGGCACTGGCACTTTTGATATCTGGTGAGAGTCTGCTTCCTGATTCACAGTCTTTTCACTGCGTCCTCACATGTGTTCTCACCGAGAAGTCAAGGGACCTCTCTGTGGTGACATTTATAATTGCATTAATCCCATTCATGAAGGCTCCACCCTTATGACCTAAAAACCTACCAAAGGCCCCTAATACCATCCTAATACCATCACATTAAGGATTAGGTCTCAACATGTGAATTCTGAGGAGACAGAAACATTTGGTCTATAGCACCAAAAAAAAACCAAGAAAACAAATGCCTTAAATCTACAAATCTCTATAGATCATTTTCTTAAGATGGTTTAAAAAACTTTTTACTTTATGAAGCTTCTCATCAACATTTGCATGTATTGTTTAGAAAAGCTACTTAAGGGTGTTTGGTCACATGTATTTCTTCATTATTTTTAACTTTTTAATACATTTCTACCCAATATTAATAAAATAATAATTTTTTAATTGAGCAATACTTATATAACTGATATTTTTTATAATCTTTACCAGTATATACATGGTATATGTGTATATAAATATATATACATACATATTGTGTGTGTGTGTGTATGTGTGTGTGTGTGTATAAAAATATATATAGCCGTTGAATCTTCACAACAACTTTGGGAGGAAGGCATATATGTTGTTCCATTTTGCAGTAGCTGAATTTGCAGGCTAAATAAACATTAGCATTGTGATTTTAGACCAGATGTTATTAAAAACTGATATTATGCAAAGCCAAGCCAATGGTCTTACAGTAGTACTAGTAATAATTAACTTCAAATAACTGAATATTTACTCTGCAGCAAAACATTATTTTGCTTAACAGTAAAATTATAAAATGTTTTTAGTAATATTTTTAAATTCAAATTAATTTTAATAAATATTTTATTTTGAGATTTTAAATAAAATGAAGTAAAGCAATCAATGTGATGCTACAAAATTTTACAAATTATTTGTAGAGTTACTGCTTAAAAACTGTTAACTTTACTGTCATATTGTGATTTATAGGAAAATATATTTTTTTTTGGTCTTCCTCTACAGTTCCTGGTTTATGGCTCCCAAAACTCTTCAGATTTCCTAAACAATAGAGCAGTGGGGTAATATTTGGTCTCTAGTCTTTGGTTGCTAAAAACACTTCAGGAAAGGTGACTTTTGGGTCCCACCCAAGGGTGGGAGCGGCTGCCAGGAGAAGCAACCATGTGATTAGAAGGTTGAAGCTTTCAGTCCCACATGTGACCTCTGGGGAGGAGAGGGCGGCTGGAGGTTGAATCAGTTGCTAACGATTTAATTAATCATGCCTATATAATGAAGCCTTCATAAAAACCCGAAAGGACAGGGTTCAGAGAGCTTCTGGACTGGTGAACACATGGAGATTTGGGGAGAGTGGCAAGCTCAGAGAGAGTTTGGAAGCTCTGTGCCCTTTCCCCATACCTCGCCCTATGCAATTTTTTTAATCAGTAGAAGTAAAATTTTAATGGCTGATTAATTATATCTCTATATTTTTATTGCAATATAGTACTCATTTAAGCACTTAAAAATGGAAGGTGTACAAAGATTAAGACATAATACATATATCTCTTCCATCTGGATGCTCATCTTTATATCTTTATCATATCATTTTTTTTAATAAACTAGTAACTCAGTAAGTAAAATGTTTCTCTAAGTTCTGTTAGCCATTCTAGAAAATTAATGGAACCCAAGGAGGGAGTTATTGGAACCTACACTTTGTAGCTGGTTAGTCAGAAGCACAGGTAAAAACCTGGGCTTGTGACTGGCAACTGAAGTGAAGGATGGTTCTTTCCATGGGACTGAGCCCTCTAAAGACCTGTAGAATCTGATTCTATCTCCAGGTTGAATTCTCAACACCCCACTGGTGTCCAAGAATTGCTTGTTGGTGTGAGGAAGCCTCCACACATTCACATTGGAATTGCATCCAGGAACCCATTTGGAATTACATAAGCAGTGTCTTTCTTTTCTGATAAAATGAAAGCTATATGAGGTCACTTACATTGATGGAGTTTTGGGTTTTTTCCCCCTATTTTTTAATCACATTTTATTGAGATGAATTAGGATAGTTCTTTTCTTGAAAAAAGAATAATCTCACAGCAACTTTTATGGTTTTAATAACACATATGTTTGAATATAAGGTGACTGAATTGAACAGGCAATCCCTTATCTTCCAACAGAAAGATGCCCCCCCAATTTTTTGTCCAACTTAGATATATCATTTGGGGTTGTAGATAAGATGGAAAAAATATTATATAGGTTAAGTATTCATTATATGTGTTTCATATTTGTTAATCTGTTAACCAAGAAATGATCTTTTCCTCACTGTATTCACATTTAATGAATGTTATTTAAATTTTAAATTCACTTTTGACATTGGAGACACATGTAAAATCATCCATCAGGTTAGAGCAAATTATCTTTTCTTCTTGCTAAATTGTTTGAGATGCAGCATTTTGTTAAGAAAGTTAGGTGAATTTATTTTTTTAAACAGCTTTGTCGGAGGTAAATTGACATATAATCATTGTGTATGTTTAAGACTTTTGACAAACAGTGTAAAATGATCACTGCAATCAAGTTAATTAATATATCTATCACTCCCACAGTTACCCTTGTGTGTGTGTGTGTGTGTGTGTGTGTGTGTGTGTGTGCATGTGTGTGTGGTGAGAGGACTCAATTTAAGTTCTACCTTCTTAGCAAATTTCAAGTATACAATACAGTATTGTTAAGTAGAGTCACCATGCTGTGCATTACATCTCAAGAACTTATTCATCTTGCATAAATGAAACTTTGTACTATTGACCAACATCACAGTATTTCCTCTCCCCAGCCCATTGCATACCATTCTATTTTCTTTTCTTTGAATTTGACTGTTTGAGATGCCACATAAAAGTGAGATCATTCAATATTTATCTTTCTATGTCTAACTTATTTCACTTAGCATATTCTCCAGGTTCATTCATGTTGTTGCAAATAGAAGGATTACCTCCTTTCATAAGGCTGTATAATATTCCACTATATGTACACTGAACTTTATTTCCTCACTCATCCATGGAAAAATCTTTAGATTGTTTCCATATCTTGACTATATTGAATTACTGTGGTGGAAATTATTCTACATATGGAATGCATTATGTTAATATTTTGTAACAGCAATACACTGTAAAACCTCAGGCAAAATATTTATCCTTATGGACATTAGTCTCCTTATCTATAAAATTAGGTAATGGACAAATTATATTAAATGACTTTTCAACTATAAATGTCCCTATGTTTTTAAATATATCATTTAATGAATACTATCTGAGAAATAACCAATGAACACAGCAACAAGAGTCAGTTCTGTCCTCTAAAATTTAACTTGATTTAATTTCCTTACTTAAAAAGTCATTTCCAATTATGCATTTTTTCTTTTTTTGTACTGATGTTAAATTATTCAAATAAAATATATTCATGGTGCAATGAAGTTTTGAATATGGTTATATGATGGGGAAAGTTATATACACATTTTAGTCAACTTGTTACCTAAATCTTTAGGAAATTAGATTGGTATATCCTTGGAAATATGAATTCTGTTTCTTGTTTTAACTCAGACTCTTCAAGAAAAGCTATTGCTTTATTCTTTTCAGTTCTTAATCATTTGTTTTTGTTTTGCTTTATTTTTGATTGTCATTTTTTGTCATTGTTTTCTTTTGTTTTCCATCTATTTTAGATTTTTTAAAGATTATTTCAATATTTACAGTCAAGTGCATTCTAAAACTACATGTTTGGGTTTTATATTTCATGTTTGCTAAAATATTATGATAAGTTATGAGAACACACAATCCTATACAGTATTTTTTTTAATTAAAATTCCCTTGTTTGAAATTGGCTCAGTGGTTGGGTCTTCATACATTATGTTACTTTGGTCTGAAAAGATTATATATTTTTCTAGATATTTCTCCTTTCTGCCTTTACTATACAGGTAGAATAAATTTATCCTTATAGTATTTGCTTTCTGTTTTTACTGTTTCTTAGAAATATGTGTGGCACCAAAAAATCACATGCTGGCTTGTGGTTAAGCCAAGAACATAATTAAGTCATTGGATTTTTAGCCTCATGATTTCTCTGCTGTATGGTATTTTCCTTCAAGTTTGCTTTTAAACACTAAGTGAAAAAGCACTTTTCCAATACTGAGTAAACTTTTCTACTCCAAAAAACATTACTTCAAGAAATTATATTTTTGCTTTCAGCTTCTTAGGGAATGAAAGAAACTGGTGAAGAAAAAGGAAGAGAGATGTTTTGCAAAAGTTATAAAACACAATATTTGACAATTGAGTCTTAATTCTTGAGTGCAGAGAATTAGATTCTCATAAACTTCCTCAACTGTTACAAAAGGCAGGATGGTAAAAGTTCTGGCGGTTCTAAGTTTACATGAAGGACACCACTGACAATCTCATATAGGTGACATGTTTCAAACCACTAATCATGCAACATGTTAGTGGCATACAGTAAAGAACAATAACATTCCTTGACTCAATCTTACCAGTAAGTAGCATGTTTCTGGTAACCAATAGTCATCAGTAATTGTTCCAAAATCATCAGGATTGTACATTTCACAACAGCAGCTACCAAGTCTAGGTTATCTAATAACTACTAATTGAGTAAGGCCAAATACTACTGAACATGTCTATCAATAAATGACTTTACTTTTTTAAGAAAATGGCTATCCATGGAAGATGAGTTTACTAATTACTTTCCCATTACCAATTTGATTTGGCTGTTTCTTGGGCTTCCACTTTTTAGTGAATGCTCTTAAAGTGCATTGATTGGTTTCTCAGTTTGTTATATTCAGTCTCCAACTGCTTATGCTCACTAAATTATACTTTTAATCTTAGAGTAAGCTTTATCATCTTTTCGGTTTAAGAAGTTATTGGATGAATGATAATATCTTAAATTTCATCATAAACTCTCATTTATATTATGCATCCAATAGTCAGAGCACATTGGGGAAGTTACTTCTGGCTACTCTTGATCAGTTCAAACAAGTGGAAATATAACTGATCCAAATATGTAATTTTAACTTTGCTAGTAGTCATATTTAAAAGCTAAAATGAAATAGGTGAAATCAATTAGTCATGTATTTTATTTAACCTCATTATCCAAAATATTATCCTTTCAAAATGTAATCAATATAAAATAATTAATGAGAGCTAGCATTCCTTATTTTTTGTCCTGTCTTTGAAATCCAGTGTGTGCTTTATAGTTAAGTACTTTTCAATTTAGTTACTTTTTAAATGCCCGATAACCACGTGACTAGTACTTGATATATTGGGCACTTTAGGTCCTGCTTAATGATAAAATTCTAGGTGATTAAAACACATTAATTCCAATGCTCAAGATGATATGCACCCAAACGGTACTCCTCTGAAGCTTCCTTTCCTCAGCATTGTATGAAATTAAACAGAAAATCCTGTCACCAAAGCCTTGATAACTATTGTAGATTATTAGAGTGCTGAGTTTTGAAAGGATGGCAGGCATAGTGAGAAACAGATCATCATCTAGTCCCCTTTCATAACATTCCTCTCAAACCCCCTCTTCTTTTCTTGGAGTATCACAGCCATGGTAGTTGATATAAATATGTTCCCCTCTTTTATTCCACAGAGCACTTTTAACATCACTCTTCTCTTATTCTCTTTCTTCTGTTCTGGCTACAAGCTGCTTTCAAAGAAAGTCCACTCTTTTAATGTGATGCTGCCTCCTTCCACGAACACCCTGCTGGAAATGAAATCTATTTCTTTTTCTACTTTTGTCATAAGAAATTCTAGTGAATAAAAATCTCTATAAACATGGCATTCAAAAAATTCTGTGAACTGTTCCTTTTTATGAGATATTTTACTTATTTCCCATACTAATTTAAGAAAATATAATAACATTAATTATTTCAAATGAAATACTGTTATTTAAAAAACATCTATTCCAGGTTTTGTTTTGGAACAAGTATACTAATTTGAAAATACAATCAGGTACAGCTATGTTTCATAGTGAATTAAAATTGTAGCCTTCATTACTATAGACTTCAAAGTTTAAAAAACACTTTTACATGTAATTTGCCATTTTAATTACAGTACTAGAATTTCTTGTCAAATAAAGATAAAAATAAAATTACATTCTGTGGTGCTCTGGGAAGCAGGTCTCTAACAATGCTTAAACTGCACAGCCATAAACATCAGGTGTTAACTCCTTCCTCCAAAATGTGGAAATTTTTTCATTTCATAGACTTTGATTGATGGGCTAAATCTTACTGTTGGAGCAGTATCAACAAGGTTATTTTTCAACCTTTAATTCTAAGAATTAAGAATTCTGACTAAAGAAAACAATAAAATGGATTTGGAGCCAGTATTAGCCTTAAAGTAGCATTTCTTCTTATCTTAGGTGATCAAACTTAATTGAGTAATGCAATTATCCAGATAAATTCACATCACAACCAATGAACATCCATCTTCAGTCCAGGTAGTGAGAATACAAAAATGGACTTCCTAAAGTCCATGTACTCACCTTCATATACCTCAATATTTTGTGTTTCACAATATTCCTCAAATGTTTTAGATGTGTTTACTTAATAATTAAGAAAATGAATGATTCCCCGAAAACACTTATGCATACACAGAACATATAGAAATGAATATTCATTGTAGCTCACTTCAGCAGTCCTATGTCTTTACCTTGCTTTCCTCTAGAAAACAAGATAAACTAATAATTCCTAGTCTATGATCCAGCAATTTCACTTCTGGATATATATCCAAAGGACATAATTCCTCAAAGAGATATCTGCAAACCCATGTTCATTGTTGCTTGCAGCATTATTAACAGTAGCCAAGATATGGAAACAACCTAAATGTCTCAACTGATGAATGGATAAAGAAAATGTGATACATATATAAGGATATAGTATTCCATTGCATATATAATGGAATATTATTCAACCTTTTAAATAAGGAAATTCTACCATTTGTTTCAAAATGGATGAACTTGGAGGATCTTAGGCTAAGTAAAATAATCCAGACACATAAGGACAAATATTATATGTTCTCACTTATATGTGGAAGCTAAAACAGTCAAATTCATAGAAGAAGAAATGGTTGTTAGGGGCTAGGGAAAGGGAAAATGAAGAGATTCTGATCAAAAGGTACAAAGTTGTAGTTAGGCAGGATGAAAAGGTTATTGAGATTTTATGTACAACATGGTGACTATAATTAACAATACTGCATTGTATACTTGAAATTTGCTAGAGGGGTAAACCTTAATTACCGTCACTACAAAGAAAAAATAAAAAAAGAAAGAAAGAAAAAGAAAATGGTACCTACGTGGAGGTGATGGATGTATTAATTAGCTTGATTATGGTGATTATTTCACAATGTATATGCATCAAATTATACAACTTAAATACATATAATTTTGTTTTTCAACTGTACCTCAATAAAGCTGAAATAATAAAATATATTGTTAGCCTGAACTGAAATATGCTGGACATACAAATACACATTGGATTTTGAAGACAGTACATAAAAAATGCAAAATACATTTTTAATGTTTTTTATGTTGATTACCTGTTAAAATGATACTTTGTAAGTATTAGGTAAATAAAATACATTATCAAATTAAAAAAAAATTCCTAGCCTGTTGCAACTGAAATTATTCAGGACAAAAAACAGGTATGTTATTCACAAATATAGTCTGTCTTAACATAGATATAGATTCTATTGTGCTTCTCTATGTGAAAATTGATTAATCCAGATTAATTTGATTAAATCAAAATTCTTAATTCTTCAGATTTATGGTTTTAAAAAGCTCCTTTTATTTCTTTTATTTGAAATATAATTTATCCCACTTACCATGACTATTAGCATGCAAATTAAGATATATGAGTAATGTGTTAAATTTTAAGGAAGGCCAACAAGTTAACTATTATGAAGCATATTTAATACTTTTGAAATTATATCCTAGATTTTGATCAAAATAGCATATTAGAAATTGGTTTTGTTTTCTTTAAAATGAAAGAAAGTGAATTTTATCAAAATGTATAATTATAAAAGTAGTCTTTTACTGGCTCTTTTCCAGTATAAAATTTTAACACCAGAAACTAAAATCTATTATTTACAGATATTTGCGCTTATTAAAAACAATGTCCTTGAAAAACAGACGATAGACATTCTTGTTTTCCTATCCATATAAGGTCAAATTTGCCACTGTTCAGTTCATAAAATAATACAAATTGCATCAATTAATTAAGATTGTTAATTCAACCTAAACAATAGACCTAATTATCTGTATAACCCAGACCTTAATCTTTTTCCTAACAGGTATATATTCTCCAAAATTATGGTGACTATCTTTCTACCAATTGGTTGTATTGTAATCATTTTCACTTTACTCCAAGGCTATCACCACAAACCATAAAGCATATCCTGTGAAATATGCTTTTTATTTTTTCAAGATTGCAATTTTTCCCAGTTAGGGGTTAAGAAAACATTGTCACACATGCTCTGAATAAACAAAAAGCATGATCCAAAAGCAAGTTATCATTTTGGTTATAAATTGAAAACACAACAAATAATGATTCTGAGAATTATCAAGAGTGCATGTGTAAGCGGAGAGGTTGGGCAAAGTTATTCTGATACAAGTTAGAACAAACTGATGTCATCAATAAGAAAGAGAGAAGTTGGGTTTGCTTACAGTAGATGGATAAAAAATACCTTGAAAACAAGGTCAAATATAGCCTAGCACAAAAACCAAGAAAACATAGGGATAAGCGGAAATCATAACAATGAATCATCCTTAGAAGTAGCACTATCAACGAATAGAAATGCCAACAAAGCAAAATCCAAAACTCTACTATATTAAAAGAAACACTTAAAGAAATTCAGAAAGGTTAAAATTTTTTAAAAAGTAAAAGATGGGCCAAAATATATCAGGTGAACACAAGCAATAAAAAATAAGAAAACAGTGTTTTCAATCTTGATATTTGACAAGGTATGACTGAGGCACAGAAGAACACTTAATAGCAAAAAACTTTTAATAATATTAAAGACTACAACTCGCAAACAGGCTGTAAGTTGATTATGCCATTGATTCAAATACATCAGAAAAAATTTTTATAAAAAAGAGACTTTGGGAACTGTAATAAGAAACAGAAATGCATCAATAATAAAATATTTAACATACCTCTTAGTCTATCAGGCAAAACTAGTAGGAATAAGAAACACTCAGACACATAAACAAGAAAGTAAACTGTATAAATAATAAACTCTGAATTGAGATAATAAGTAACAGAACTTCTTTTCAAGGGCACATGAAAACTGACTGTATCTTAATCCCCCAAAGGACACTTCAATTAATTCTAAATAATAGAGAAGAGTCAGCTAGAAATTAAAAACACAATTGAAAAGGCCCTATCATATAAAATAAACTATTTTTAATTCCTAGGTCAAAGGAGAAATATAAAATGGGGTGCCGGCATTTATTTAAAATAGTGGTAATTAAAATACAGCATCTCAGAGGAATCACCAAAACATAAAAGTTTAAAAAATTTTTGAGACTACTTTGCACAACTCAGTAAAAATAGAATAAAAATAAATACATGAAACTGACAGAGTGTAGAAAAATATAATGACCAAATCCGATGGCAGTTGAGGAAAAAGCTCTAATCAGATCCATCACAAGAAATGAAAAATGTAGATATAGAGCCATATCACACAAATGTGCCAGCACAAAATGGTATCTGGAGGAAATTTTGCCAATGCCTAAAAATCACATATCTCATGGATATTATCCACGGACATGTGTTTAAAGATTATATAATCTCAATGCTATTTAAACTATCTCAGATCAAAAAAAAAGATTAAAAATTTCCCAATTTTGTTTATGAATCAAATATAACATCAATACCCAAATCTATAAATAATCGCTCACAAAAATTAAGACACAAAAAACACGCACACACATGCTTATGTATGCATATGTAAGCGAAATCTTTAAATAATAGCAAAAAGTCAAGAAAATTTTATTCAAACTTGACACATTTAAGACCAGATGTGATTTATTCCTATTATGTATTATTATAATTCATCACATTACTGTAACTAAGGAAAAATTACATGATTAACTACAAGAATAAAGAAAAGGAACCCAACATAATTCAGTAACCATCCATGTCAAAACCCTTCAATAAAATATAGATTGAAGAATAGTCTCTTATATTATTAAAGTAATATAAATCCCAAAGTTATTGCTGTGTATGAGGACACACAAGACCATGTTACCTGACTAAAGTCAGGGAGAACACCAAAATGTCTTAAATCCTCATTGCTATTAAACGTTGAGTTAGAGTTACTAGCTAATGCAATTAGACAAATGAAAGAAATTAGAGGCATAAGAATTGACAAGGATTAAATAAAACTCTATTTAATCATTATGAGATAGTTATTGTACCTATGTGGGTAACCAAAACAGTCAATGGGAAAATTTAAGAATTAAGTGAAGTAATATGTTATAAAATGAATATTTAAAGATGAAAAATCCATTGTGTGTATAAACAATTAGAAGATAGTCTCTCTCTCCCCCCATTTATTTATTTATATAAAACTGAGAAGAAAATAAATATTTAATTCTCTTTAAAAGACAAAAACTTGACTATACACACCTAAAGAAATTTTGTGGTAAAAATGTGGAAAAAACAAACAACAAACAAAAAAGTCCATAGAATGAGTCAAGCAATCATATTGCTGGTAATGGTATCAATGCTATATAATATGATATGATACAATTTAAAAAGAGAAGAAATATATGCTTTATTGGTTACTTACTAGTTTAGCATCTAGATTACAGTAGTGTATGTTAACAAGTCACTGATTTGAAAGTAAATTTTGATAAAATGCTGACATTCAATTCTGTTATAGTGATGTATTGATGCATTTTCCATTCTGGGGCAATATGAAATGGACTGGTTTGAACAGCCAAGGGACAACACCAGCAGGGTGCCAGTTTGAACAGGAAGCCAGTCATTTGGTTTTTTGTTCTGGAATATTTCGGATTTAAGACATTATTTTTAAATGACAGAAATATTTGCTATGCATTTATTTTCATGGATACACTTAATGTCATGGGCAGGCCTAACAATAAACTATGTTCTAACTGAAGCTTAGGGCTTACTTTAGATATTGGAGTGTAGCTGTATTTCAGATGGATTTTATCTTTAAACAAATGCATTTTGATCAACTTTGTATATTCATGTGTATTGATATATTGTGCACTAAATGTTTTGCCCTGTTTTGCTATTATAAAGTCAAGGTCGTTTATCCACATTACTGTGATTAACTCATATAAATGGCATGGGTCATGAAAAATTATTTCCTACTTTCCTGCTGAATTAAATTTCTGTTTTATGGTATTACAGCAATTTATTTTTGGCTTCCATTTATATATAACTGGATTTGTGTAGCATTCATTTGATTTTGTTGCTAAAAATATTTGGTTTTACTTAAAAATGAACTGAAAAATATTTTATGTATAATCAACTATTATTGAGGCCAGATGTTTTTTTTTTTTCTTTTTCTTGTCTTTAGAACAATGAAGGCCTCTTCAAGTTGACTCCTGTTTTTTTGACAGTACCCAAATAAACTCTGATTTCATCCCTGCTTTCTGCTATATAAGATACCACAGGCTAATAATCATTCATATCTCTATAAAGATGTTTTTCTCTCTAATGTATTTCTCTCAAAAAGGAATTACTTTCACTTGTTCTAATTTCATAAATAGTAGTCACACTGTCTGTAACCATTTTTTAAATTTTCTAGTGCTATGCTTATTACTGAGCATTATTTTCTTTAGCTTGTCTGGAAATGGATATGTTAAACTTTAAGAGTAAGAAAATTATCATGATTTATATAAAACAACCTAAAATACATGTGATGGAGTGTTGGGGCTCATTTGTACTTTTTAGACCATTAGGACTGCATCATTTTTCTTTTATATGCAAAGCTCATTATCAGATTTTTATAGAAAAAGAGAAGGCAAGTATTAATTGTTCTGCCTTATAACTGTAGAGAGCTATGGCTTCCAATCTTGTTAAGAATATTAAATTTAACTGTCTTTTAGACTACTGCAGTAATATATGTGATATATTATTTGGCCACCTTAATGAACATCTTATCTTTTGAAGAGTGAAATAAACATCACTTTAATTTATTTGCAAGACAATATTAAAGCAAGATCCACATTTAGTTAGGTGTAAATTGGAAGGCTAAATTTTGGTCCTATCAAACAAACAAAATGGAAGATTTTTATGGTGAAATACTATTTGAGAAATATTAAAAATATGAAATTGTCAAAATCCAACTTAACCAAAGAAATTGGGAGTCCATGTGGTAGATAAACATGGGAGCAGTAATCACTGCATGATACAGAATGATTGATTCCCTATTTCCTAATAGAGACATACGGGTGTATTAACCTATTTGGTAGTTACAATACAGAAAGTTCTTCAATTTTCAAATATTTGCTAAAATGAAATAAATACATAAAAGAGTACTAATAAGTGCATCAGCATTTATGAGCTTTGCAGAGAATGAAACTATATAAATACCTTCCCAAAATTATGATCATAGGTGAGAAATCTAATTTCACGTCTAGTTATACTTGGGTAGTATAGAAAATAAATTATTTCTGAAAAATACGAAAGATATATGGAAAACCAATGAACAGTTAAATTTAAAAACAAAATAGCTGTATGCACCTTTTGACAACTCTAATTTATGTAGATATACTGTTCAAACCCTACATCAAATACTGAAATTAGCATACAATGTAGAACATTAGAGATTAGAAAACATTCAAAACATTTCATTTCATATTCAATGGCCTGTGAGATATAGTATTCCAAAATGAATGTATATTTTTAGTATATTGATTAAAGATTTGTTTGTAACAATTTTGATAACTGAACTAGTTTTTTATGAAGGCAGTAGGAATTCTATACTTCCATTTTAGAAAACTAAATGACATGATACCTGTGCTGAAGTTTTCACCATAAACTATTTTGTTTTTGTACTTATGATATAACCAAATGTAAACATGTTAAGAATTTCAAGAAATTGTAGCATAGGAAAAAACAACCAAGTACATTCCTTTCCAAAGCAGAAGTAGATAGATTTATTAAATAAACATAAAAATAAAGATTTATTAGAATAATAGTTATTATTGTTGTTTTTATACCTCAGCTACAGCTATTCTACGAAGTGTGACTTCATCATCATATCTTAAGATTTAACATTATTTAGTGGGCAAAATTAAAAGAAGCTTCCCCAAATCAACAAAGAAATGTTACTGCTACTTAACACTAAAAGATATTAAACTGTGCAGTGGACAGAGCAGAAAGTGGCCCTTTTGATACCAACCTTTTGTTGTTTATGCTTTTATGTAATCCCTTTCCCTCCACTGTGAGAAAGATCTGTGACTTACTCCGAACCAATAGAATATGGCAAAGGTATACCACTCGTGTGACTGCATTATGCATGACTATTTTGCTAGCTTACTCACCCTACTCTATACCTGTGCATGGCTGGGTTTATAGAAGCAAACTGCCAGGATTCTTACACCTGTAAAAAGATGAAATCTGCCATCTCTTTTCCCTAAGTGAACTGGGAAGCAGATTCTTCCCTGATTGAGCCTCCAGATTATAAACCAACCCTGAAAAAAACCTTGATTTCAGCCTTGTGATACCTTAAGCAATGACCCATCTAATCCACCCTTGAATTCCTCACTATAGTAACTGTGAGACAACCAATGTGAATTGCTTTAAGTTGCTAAGATTTTCAGTATGTAAAACTAATACAGTTGGTCCAAAAAAAACAACAACAACAACAAACAAGTTTCTGGAAAAAGCAGACATCAATACTTGTCAGGCAAAGAAGAGGTATATCACTCGGGTATGTGATCAGAAGGTTTCCCTGAGGAGATACTGAAAGCTGTAGATATGATGTAAAAAAGAGAAAGTACACCAAGTAATTCAGGAGTCTGAAGTTAGGTCCTGAATAGCTCATGGAATGGATGGTAATACTGTTGTTATGGCCAGAGTTCACAAGTTTTTAAATTGGGTTTTGCATCACTAATGCCTAGAAGCCGTGATCCAAACAATTTTGAGATGAGGTGCATCAAATACCAGAGGGACTAGGATCTTTCACTAGATGTTCTTCTATGCTTTTGATGGAAAAGAAGTAATATTTCTACTTAATAATGGTGATGTGGGAAGGTCGTTCAATCTTTGAAACCATGTTTCTCAAACTATGATCCCTAGAAAAGCAACAGCAGCAGCACTGGGTAACTTGTTAGAAAAGCAAGTTATCAAGTCCCACTTCAGATCTACTGAATCAGAATATCTGGGGCTAATGAGTCCTGGAAACTTGTGTTTATCAAAGTCTCCATAAGATTTTGATGACTCTAGAGTCTGAAAAACAAGCTGTTTCTCTTCCATTGGATAAACAAAGGCTCAACAAAAGCTGGAGAAAATATCAAGGCTTGGTCTTTGCTTCTCTAATATAGAGCTCTAGAAAAAACTAGGTAATACTTGTGAATAAAAATACCAATGAAACCAAACAGAGAAGGTTGGGGAAAAGGAAGCTGGGAAGAAAAGGTTGAGATGAAGGTAATCTAAAAGTAGCCATGCAGAACAAATACATGCATGTTTTGTTCCATAGATAGATAGATAAATAGACAAGTAGATGCATATATAATTGGAAGAATTAATGTTTGACAGCAACACTACAGCAAGGAAGCAACTATAGCTAGTGAAACAAAATCCAGTAAGTTCAATTGTTCCCAGTTCTATACTGTCGGATCTCTTACTAAGAACAAAATATTTACACCCTGATAGAAGCTGAAAAATACATAGAAAATCACTATATTTTGTAAAATGAAGGTTTGATAAAGCTACTTTTAAAAATAATCTGAAAGGAAATGACCTAGTAAGGTTTTCTTTTTTTTTTTTTTTTGCGGTACACAGGCCTCTCACTGTTGTGGCCTCTCCCGTTGCGGAGCACAGGCTCCGGACGCGCAGGCTCAGCGGGCCCATGGGCCCAGCTGCTCCGCGGCATGTGGGATCCTCCCGGAACAGGGCACGAACCCGTGTCCCCTGCATCGGCAGGCGGACTCTCAACCACTGCGCCACCAGGGAAGCCCCCTTAGTAAGGTTTTCAAATAGTACCTCAGAAAAAAGACAGAAAAACTAACATTCAAATAAATTAAGTAGAAAGGGCTACAGGAAACAATATATTACAGAAAACATATGATAGTACAAATAAATACAGAAAGCTAACATAACTCAGCAAAGAAATCATATATTCATATAGCTTGTAAATATACTGACAAAAAAAACACCCCAAAACAAACTCCTGACATGATTAGAACCAGTTAGTGTTAAGTCCATCTCAAAGAAATAAAGGAAAAAATATAGTTATTGCAAGTTGATTGATAGATTCATAAAAAAACAGAGCCACTTCATACTCCAGTATGTCCATCTAAGTATAACTTCCCCATGAGCTATACTTAGTTTCTCTACTCTCTATCCAGGAATACTTCATTTGTATCAGCTGTCTCCACTTGCTTACCAACCAGTCTCCCTTCTCAAGAACACTCTCATCTCAACATTCATTATAACTGCTGTTTATCAATGTCACAAATAGCCTTTGTGTTGCCACATCCAGTGATCATTTTTCAGTTATCTAGTCACCCTTCCTCTGATTCTTCATTTACATGACACCTCTTCTTTGAAACAACTTCTCTTGGCTTTCTGAAATAATACTATTTTATTACTTTTTCAACTTTCTGCTTCTATTCCTCTTCTAAAATCTGTTGTCAATAGGTATCATCCTAAGCTCCATTTTATTAATTATCTATGTTTTCCTTATTCAACATCATCCAGAACTTATAGCTTTAAGTACCCATTATAACATGCTGATGAGTCCCAAATTTCACTCTGTAACCATGGCCTCTCTACAGAAATACAAGCCAATATGCAGAACTGACCACTTGACAAGTTCAAATAGATATTTTTGGAATTTCTTCTCTTTTCCCTTTCAATAAAAAAATTTATGTATGTACTTTTCTGTGTAAGCTGGGGTTTAGAGGAAGTCTACTACATCACTCAACTCTAAGTAACTGTGGCAGGAAAAAGTGCTCTTTGAGCACGAATGTTCATTTAAAGCTTAATCACTTTTATAGCCAATATCTAGTTTTATTTCGAATGAGTTATTCAAAATTATAGCATAAGGGTACATAGATAATGATACCAAATAAAGAATAAAATTTAACTTTTACAAAAATTCTCCCTGTGGCAACTGAAAAGCTAAGCTACAGCAAAATCACTGCAACTTAATAACCAAAGAAAAGGAACTTTTTAATAAAAGTCAGATTCTGAAAAGGCTAGAAACAGGACAAAAGCCTAAGAGAAGGGCACAGAAGAAATAAGAAGATAAAAAACATTTGTGAAGCTGAATTTGTGTTCTGACTTCATTTTTCAAGATACAGCTTAGATACATTAAATAAATAGAAAAGATGTAGAACAAAAATTAGAAAAAGCTGTATTGATTTAAAAATGTGTAAAATTCCCATAAAACACTACTAGAGAGTTATCATTTTCTTAACATATTTATTGGAGTATAATTGCTTTACAATGTTGTGTTACTTTCTGCTGTATAACAAAATGAATCAGTTATATGTATACATATATCTCTGTATCACCACCCTCTTGTGTCTCCCCCGCCTCCTCCCTATCCCACCCCTCTAGGTGGTCACAAAGCACTGAGATGATCTCCCTGTGCTATGTGGCTGCTTCCCACTAGCTATCGACTTTACATTTGGTAGTGTATATATGTCCATGCCACTCTCTCACTTCATCCCAGCTTACCCTTCTCCCTCTCCAAGTCCTCAAGTCCATTCTCGATGTCTGTGTCATTCTTCCTCTCCTGCCCCTATGTTCTTCAGAACTGTGGGGGGTTTTTGGATTCCATATGTATGTGTTGGGATATGGTAGTCATTTTTCTCTTTCTGACTTACTCCACTCTGTATGACAGACTCTAGATCCATCCACCTCACTACAAATAACTCAATTTCGTTTCTTTTCATGGCTGAGTAATATTCCATTGTATATATGTGTCACATCTTCTTTATCCATTCATCTGTTGATGGACACTTAGGTTGCTTCCATGTCCTAGCTATTGTAAATAGAGTTACAATGAACACCGTGGTACATGAATCTATTTGAATTATGGTTTTCTCAGTGTATATGCCCAGTAGTGGGATTGCTGGATTGTATGGACCTCTATTTTTAGTTTTTTAAGGAACTTTCATACTGTTCTCCATAGTGGCTGTATCAATTTACATTCCCACCAACAATGCAAGACGGTTCCCTTTTCTGCCCACCCTCTCCAGCATTTATGGTTTGTAGATTTTTTGATGATAGTCATTCTGACTGGTGTGAGGTGATACCTCATTGTAGTCTTGATTTGCATTTCTCTAATGATTAGTGACGTTGAGCATCCTTTCATATGTTTGTTGGCAATCTGTATATCTTCTTTGGAGAAATGTCTATTTACGTCTTCGGCCCATTTTTGGATTGGGTTGGGTTTTTTTTTTGATATTGAGCTGCATGAGCTGCTTATAAATTCTGAAGGTTAATCCTTTGTCAGCTGCTTCATTTGCAAATATTTTCTCCCATTCTGAGGGCTGTCTTTTTGTCGTGTTTATGGTTTCCTTTGCTATGCAAAAGCTTTGAAGTTATTAGGTCCCATTTGTTTATTTTTGTTTTTATTTCCATTTCTCTATGAGGTGGGTCAAAAAGGATCCTGCTGTGATTTGTCATAGAGTGTTTTGCCTATGTTTTCCTCTAAGAGTTTTATAGTGTCTGGCCTTTCATTTAGGTCTTTAATTCATTTTGAGTTTATTTTTGTGTATGGTGTTAGGGAGTGTTCTAATTTCATTCTTTTACATGTAGCTGTGCAGTTTTCCCAGCCCCACTTACTGAAGAGGCTGTCTTTTCTCCACTGTATATTTTTGCCTCCTTTATCTAGTTGCTATAATTGCTTTAGGTATAAGGTTAGGTTGTTTATTTGAGGTGCTTCTTGTTTCTTGAGGTAGGACTGAATTGCTAAAAACTTCCCTCTTAGAACTGCTTTTGCTGCATCCCATAGGTGTTGGGTCATCATGTTTAAATTGTCATTTGTTTCTAGGTATTTTCTGATTTCCTCTTTGATTTCTTCAGTGATCTCTTGGCTATTTAGTAGTGTATTGTTTAGCCTCCATGTGTTGGTATTTTTTACAGATTTTTCCTCTAACTGATATCTAGCCTCATAGCATTGTGGTCGGACAAGATACCTGATATGATTTCAATTTTCTTAGATTTACCAAGGCACATTCACCCGCAAACACACCACTGGACATGGTCCTACCCACCATAAAGACAAGATCCAGCCTCATCCACCAGAACACAGGCAGCAGTCCCCCCCACCAGGAAACCTACACAATGCACTGAACCAACCTTAGCCACTGGGGGCAGACACCAAAAGCAACGGGAACTACAAACCTGCAGCCTGCAAAAAGGACACCCCAAACACACTAAGTTAAGCAAAATGAGAAGATAGAAAAACACACAGCGGATGAAGGAGCAAGGTAAAAACCCACCAGACCAAACAAGTGAAGAGGAAATAGGCAGTCTACCTGAAAAAGAATTAAGAGTAATGAAAGTAAAGATGATCTAGAATCTTGGAAACAGAATTGAGGAAATACAAGAAACCTTTAACAAGGACCTAGAAGAACTAAAGAGCAAACAAACAATGATGAACAACACAAGAAATGAAATTAGAAATTCTCTAGAAGGAATCAGTAGCAGAAAAACTGAGGCAGAAGAACGGATAAGTGACCTGGAAGATATAATAGTGGAAATAACTACCCCAGAGCAGAATAAAGAGAAAAGAATGAAAAGAAGTGAGGACAGTCTCAGAGACCTCTAGGACAACATTAAACGTACCAACATTAGAATTACAGGGGTCCCAGAAGAGAAAGAGAAAAAGAAAGCGATTGAGAAAATATATGAAGAGATTATAGTTGAAAACTTCCCTAATATGGAAAGGAAATAGTCAATCAAGTCCAGGAAGTGCAGAGTCCCATAGAGGATAAATCCAAGGAGAAACATGATGAGGCACATATTAATCAAACTATCAAAACTTAAATACAAAATATTAAAAGCAGCAAGGGAGGGCTTCCCTGGTGGCACAGTGGTTGAGAGTCTGCCTGCTGATGCAGGGGACATGGGTTTGTGCCCCGGTCTGGGAAGATCCCACGTGCCACGGAGCGGCTAGGCCCGTAAGCCATGGCTGCTGAGCCCGTGTGTCCGGAGCCTGTGCTCCGCAACGGGAGAGGCCACAACAGTGAGAGGCCCTTGTACCACACACACACACAAAAAAAAAAGCAGCAAGGGAAAAGCAACAAATAACATACAAGGGAATCCCCATAAGGTTAACAGCTGATCTTTCAGCAGAAACTCTGCAAGCCAGAAGGGAGTGGCAGGACATATTTAAAGTGATGAAAGGGAAAAACCTACAACCAAAATTACTCTAACCAGTGAGGATCTCATTCAGATTCAACAGAGAAATTAAAACCTTTACAGACGAGCAAAAGCTAAGAGAACTCAGCACCACCAAACCAGCACTACAACAAATGCTAAAGGAACTTCTCTATACAGGAAACACAAGAGAAGGAAAAGACCTACAATAACAAACCCAAAACAATTTAGAAAATGGTAATAGGAACATACATATAGCTAACTGCCTTAAATGTAGATGGATTAAATGCTCCAACCAAGAGACACAGACTGGCTGAATGGATACAAAAACAAGACCAGTATATATGCCATCTACAAGAGACCATTTCAGACCTAGGGACACATATAGATGGAAAGTGAGGGGAGAGTTATCATTTTTAAGATATAATATACATTTCATCATTAAAACTGAAGAAATATAATGCATCTATTAAGTTTTTATCTAATGAATAGGAATTGAACCCTGAACCTGGGCAGTGGGACCATCAGAGGAAGAATGGGTAGAATTCTGGAGTTCAAAGATCATGGTTTGAAATCCCCTGTCTCTGGTAACACCAGAATGACTGAAGAGCTGAAACAAAGATAAATAAAAGTACTACTAAGTTTTCATAAATTCAGAAATATACATTTTAAGGTGGGAAATGGATAAAAAAATCCAAATTCAAATATCTCAATATATTTAAGAACAATATGGTGGAGTCACAGATAAATGGTATTCACCTTTTCTCTATTTTTCTGAAATACAGATTTGACAGATTCATAGTTTGGCTTGCCTGAAAACTGACCATCTAGAAAATTTCGAAGACCAAAGAGAATTTAAATTACTAGGCTTTATCAAAACTCTGATTTTTCTCTTACCTACAAGGAAAAAGCACCAGTGTGGTTAAACTGTCCCTTTTAACCTTAGGGAACATTTTCTTATGTCCAATAAGAAGAAGAAAAAGGAAAAAGCAAAAGGAGAAACTCCAAATGCAAATTGTATGTGCATTTTAATTTCCTATTTTTTTACATTGTTTTATAGCTCCTGACATATAAATTTAAGGAGTCATAAGGAAATACCTGAGAAAATGTAATGAACCACTTTGTTACTATTCAGCCTATTGTCTTTTTTAAAATTTTACTATATATATATTTTTTATTTAAGTATAGTTGATTTACAATATTATATTAGTTTCAGGGGTACAACATAGTAATTCAATATTTTTATAGATTAACTCCATTAAAAGTTATCACAAAAAATGGCTATATTTCTCTGTGCTGTAAAATATATCTTTTTGCTTACCTATTTTATTCATAGTAGTTAATATCTCTTAATCCCATACCCCTATTTTGCCCCTCCCCCTTCCCTCTTTCCACTGGTAATCATTAGTTTGTTCTCTGTATCTATGAGTCTGTTTTTATTTTGTTATATACATTCAATTGTTTTATTTTTTATATTCCACATACAAGTGATAACATAGAGTATTTGTCTTTCACTGTCTGACTTATTTCACTAAGCATAATGCTCTTTATTTCTACCCATGAGTCTTTTATTGGGGGGGGGGTATAGTTATTTTACAATGTGTGTAAGTCTTGACATTGTGATGAATAACATCCACTGTGGACATCACTATTACCAGTATGATTAACTAGCATTTGCCAAGATCATCAGAAACATGATTCTGTTATTTAGAAATTTAGAAGTCAAAATTCTTTTGGATTTGAATTATTTAGTTCTATTACAATACTTATTTTGTTCATGTCCATGATCATATGATATTTACAGAAAAGTAGGATCAGAAGTGGGGTCACTTCCTCTCAGTCTTTTAGCCTGCATTTGCCTTGGATTCATCTCATTATAAAACCTCTGTCCTACAAATTATTTCTAGTGTCATCCCATTCCAGGTACCAAATTGCCTCTTAGTGATTGAATAATCATTAGTCTACAGCTGTAAGTAAAATTAACAGATACACATCATATTAGTATTTTTACAAATCAGATTAAGTTGAAATAACTTAAGTAGAGACCACCACTTAATTTATATACAATCATTATATTCTTTTACACCAACAACTTTTTTAGCAAGTATATCTAGAGATTGGTTTCTTTTTATATGAGGTAAATAAATTTCTTTAAAAGATGCAGTTGAAAAAGTAGAACATATAATGATAAAATATATCAAAAAAGATGGTAACTCATCTTTAAATTATTTGATTCATGAACATTTAGGTTTTATATTATGCTCCTGATTGGTATAGGACCTATTTATGGTTTCACAGAGTCAGGATTTGCTACATCTTCCTGATTAATAGCACTATATTTGGGAAATAATATTAAGTTACAATTGAGTATACTTAAAGTAAAATAGAGTAACATAAGGTAGAACAGTACACATATCTAAGATTCAAAATTAACAATTTCAAAAAGTAGATCTTCAGTTTACCTTATATCTCTAAAAATTCAAATAAAATAGAGCTGAAATATTTTAAAAATTACCAAGTGAATACATGTGTTGGTGCATAATATTTTTCTGAATCATTTAAAAGTAGATTTCAGACACTGAGCCCTGTATCTCTAAATATTTCCTGTATACGTTCCTTAAAAAAGAGAATTTTCTTACATAGCAACAGTACAATTTCCTAATCAGAACACAGTATTGATACCAGAGCCATCCTTAAGTTGTATAGGACCCAAGGGAAATATTTTTATGGTACCCCTTCCTATATACCCAATTGATTTTAAAATGTATTAGAAAAAATATGGGTTCATATAGTGATTTAATGATGATTTAGAATTACAGGTAGAGAAGAGTATTTACTTATTATCCAAAAAATGCATGTGGAGATTCTTCATAGTGTCAAAGTACCATCTCCTCCTGGTTAGGTCTAGGAAACTGCTTCGCCTTTTTATTTGTCAAAAATGCTATCCCTGGCTGATTTACTATATCCCAACATAAAAGAATGGTAGCACCTCTGTTATTACCCAATGCTATGGCCCTTTAGGACCAGCATGCATTGACCAATACAGATCTTCTTGTCTCTGCTTTATAACACCTTTTATGTATTGCTGGCTACATCATTACTCATGATACTACTTTATGTAATGCACCGTTCATGAATACTGGCTTCCAGGGACCCTGGAATCTTGTTAGTAAAGTCTTATTTCCACAACCTTAAGTCATGAAATGCCTCTTAACCTGGCTTCCTAAACACTGCCATTTCCTGGTCCTTTTGTTATACTTACTGGGACATATAAGTTTCTTTCCATGGTTCCTCAACAGTTGACCACTTCTAAATTATAACATGCCCCAGCGCTCACAACTGGAATATTTTCTATTAGCTCTGTCTATATAAGCCTTTAGTGTCTCAACTAGTTTCATCAATTTGTATTCATATACCAATTGCCCAAACCTCTAAATTCCAGGCTTGTATATAAAGCTATGTACTTAATGTTTCCTGTTGGATAGCTAATAAACATTCAAATGGACACTAGAAATCCAATGTTTCCCAACTACCTCTGACAAAACAAAATAAATCACAACAAAACAAAAAACTCACAACTTTCACTATTACCATCCATCCTTTCCCAAGCCCACATAATACCCCCCACGTAGATAATTACAAGATCTTCCAACTGATGCTCCTGCTTCTGTCCTGTACAAAAAGCAGTGAAAGGGGGCCTTTTAAAGTACATATCAGTTCTCTGCATGAAGCCCTCTAAGTGGCTGCCCATCTTACTAACAACAATGAAGTCTTTTCTTTGGATCATACAACCCAGCCTGAGTTACATCATTTTCACCTCTACTAGTTCTTGCCTTTACTCACTCAACCACAGCAACAGGGGACTCTCTTCCTGAAGCAGAACAACTATCTTTTCTCTTGTTTTTCTCTATGTCATGAATGCTTCCTCTGTAGATATTTTATGAGTCATGGCCTCAGTTCATTAAGGTCAATACTCAAATTTCATCTTATCAACAAATACTTCCCTAAATGCACTATGTAAACATTTCCTTAGAACACACCACATTATTTATCTTGCTTAATTGTCCCCACAGCACTTTACCTTGTTTGCCATATTAATATGTTTATTTATTTGTTTATTTATTTATTTGAGATTCTCTCCTAATTAGAGCAGTAGATTCTGAAGGTAGCACCCTGGGTACCTAGCTTGTGGTGGGCACTTCATAAGCAATGCTGAATGAATGAAGAGATGGACAAAGAGACAGTGGTTATTTCATCCTCTAATTCTGCTAGTCCAGAGAAAATAAACACACCTATTAATTAGAAAAAAAATTCCATGAGAATCAAAATAAGTAAGCAAGTAAGAAGACAAACATATCAGAAAAATGTGTATAATACTTGATAAAGGTTGAATGCCACAATAATTATATGTCTCCTGAAATGTGTTCTGAAAAATATTCTTGCCTCTGCTTACAAAAGAACCTGGACAAGTGTCTTACTCTTCTCTGACTGCCACAACAAATACCATAGATTGGGTTGCTTAAACAATAAACATTTACTTCTCACAGCTCAGAAGGCTAGAAATCGTATGATAAGGGCCCTATTCCTGGTTTCTTCATATGGTTGAGAGAGAGCAACCTCTCTCCAGTCTCATCTTTTTAACATGGGCACTAATCCTATCACAGAATCTCCACCTTCATGATCTAATTACTTCTGAAAGGCCTTATATTCAAATACAATGACAATAGACATTAGGGTTTCAACATACAAATTTTGTGGGGATACAAACATTCAGTACATATCAGTAAGTGAACAAATGTTTATTGAGTGACTGCTATAATCCAAAAATTATATTGGTTTCTAAGGATACTGTATATTGAATAATTTGAATCCTTGACCTCAAGGAAAATACTATCTTATTGAAAAGACAGGTAAAAAAAAGTAATTAAACTATTTTTAGATAATAGTAATATAAAGGAAATAACCTTGCTATTATCACAGAAATTAACTGACATTTGACTGGAATGACAGGGACAGGTTCTCTGATGAAATGACATTTGAATTTAAAACTATACAACAAAAAGGAAGTAGCTATCTGAAGATATGGAGTACTATAATTCTAACTGGATGCTGAAGCTTCTGCAAAAGCTCTGAAACTGAAATGAGCCTGATATGTCCAAGGGAAAGAAACAAGACTAGGGAATTCTGAATCTCTCTGATCTCTCTGATATAGAGAGCTGTGGGAGATGAATTTAGAGTGGCAGATTTGGGCCAGATTAGGTAGCATCCAGTAAGTCATGGTAAGAAATAAGAATTTTAATCCAATTGAAATGGGAGGCTATTGGACTGTTTTATATGTTATTTGATTGATACTCTAGAAATAGCCCCCAGGCTGCTATCTAGAAGAGGAACTATAAGAAAGAACAAAATAAAGGCAGATCAATCAATTGAGAACATTACAGTAGTCTGAGCAAATAGCTTAAACCAGGGGAGAGTAGGAAAGGTGGATTTAAACAGAATGTTGCATGTAGAGATGAACAAATTGCTGCTGATTGGTTGTGGGATTATGGATGGCAGGGCATGATTTTTTTTTTAATGGTTTTATTTATTTATTTTTGCGGTATGCGGGCCTCTCACTGTTGTGGTCTCTCCCGTTGCGGAGCGCAGGCTCAGCAGCCATGGCCCACGGGCCCAGCCGCTCCACGGCATGTGGGATCCTCCCGGACCGGGGCACGAACCCCCGTCCCCTGCATTGGCAGAAGGACTCCCAACCACTGCGCCACCAGGGAAGCCCCAGGGCATGGATTTTGTGTGGCTCAAAAATATATTTCAATTTTTATAGGCTTAGTTTTAAACTTGAGATATACATTACAGATCCAAATACAGATATAAATATATAGAAAATATATAATAGGCTATTGTGGTGAAGCATAGGGCTACAAATTCAAATCATCAGTATATATAAACCTTTTAAAGACAATGAGCTGGATGAAATCATTGAACAGAATATATTAGTAAATATATACATTTTGGAATTTTGGGCATGGCCAAAAAACAAGACAAAAAGCTAAATGGTAGAAAGACTCCCTGCTTTCAATTGTTTTACAGGACAGGTAGTGAAATATGTTTAAACAGCAAAATTTTAAAAATCAGAACTCTAATTATTAATAATGGTCATTAATATTTCCTTTATTGAAAGTCATACCTGACAGATGAATGGTGATGTTCAAGTTCTATCAAAAGTAATAGCCTAAATATTTCATTACTATACTGAGAACTATAGTTTCTAAGGTAGAGATATTTTCTCAAAGGATGAAACAATGTCAATACTCTATGTAAAACGTCTAAATATGCAGACTTATAGTTTAGCAAGCAATTCTTAAAATGACAATAATAATAAACATAAATCTAGCAAGTATACTATAGATAAGATAGAAATTTAGTGAAAATAAAAATTCAAATAATTAAAGCAGCATGACAGTGGTGGTAGAATACACAGACAAATTCATGGACTGAAAAGAGAGGACAGAAGCATTTCCAATTAGAATGTGTCATTTTAAGATAGGGATGTACCTACTTATGGTAGCTCTACATCAAAATAGATATGTACATAAAGTTATAAAAGTACAATTAAAATATAAGTGAACAGTGATTTTCCATATGTTGTACAGTAAAAACTGGAGAGGTTTTTACATTGCATGCATGTAGGTTGCTGGAAAGGTTTCATGAGCTTGTCAGTCCTGCTCACTGGATAAATGACTCGGAATGATGGCCTTGTTAGTTCCATATTAAAATTGACCTAAGAAAATATTCCTTTTTATTTCTTTAACACTGATGTTATTTTCACATAAGATCCTCATAAAATTACTTGTAATTGAAATGTTTTTTTCTACTTTCAAATGTCATGTTATTAAATTTCTTTTTCATTTCTCTATGGAACAGGCTGATTTTCCATTGTGTAAAAATGTCACAGAACAGCTGTGACCTTATGTTTGGAGATGACTGGCACAATGAAGTGTCAGAGCAAGGGAAAATGCCATTCTTTGATGAAATGAGCTGCTTCTATCACATTAATCATTTGTTTATAATTACTAACACAGGTGCAGACAGCTGAATACAAAATAACTAATAAAATTACTATTTACTATAATGTTCCTGGTAACCAGTAAATTGGAAAAGAAATTAAAGATGTAGTTAGGTCATCATATGTCACCTAAATGAAAGAGGTAGGTTATTCACATGGGTAGGACTATTGGCTAATTCTAAGTCAGCATCTATTTTTATCATGCTTTGGAACTTTAAACCATTTTTATTTCTTGATATTTTATATTTGTTCTTAGGTTAGAAATAGGAGTGGAATTTTTAACATCCAGATATCATTACCCTTACAGACAAAAGCACTGAAAGCACTGCAATTTTCCTTTCAATTTAATAGGAAATAGAGCACTTACAGCTCTATACTAGGTATTTAAGATGGTATATTGGAATATATTTTCACAAAATTTTTTTTTTCTTTTTATCTCATTGTCTGTTGAGAAGTGAGCCTGCTTTTAAAATCCATGTACTCAAGCTTGACAATTTTTCTCTTACTTTTAAGAATGTATGTCCACAACTTCTCACAGTTTTACATTATTTACAATTCCCATTTTTAACAAGCCTATGAAGAAAATGTAAACAGTAAATAAATAGATGATCACCAGAATTTTACTCTGGGTACACTATACCTGCTTTAGAAATGGAAGTCTTAGTATGATTATTTTTTACCAAAATTAAAATAAATTATATCAAGAACTTTACTATATTCATAATTCTTGTTACTTCTAAAAAATGACAAATATACTTCCTGTTGTTTAAAATATAACATTAGGGAAAAGTATAAATGGGAGCAGATATAAAGAGCATGAAGTCGTACTTAGTGAATAAAAATTTATTTAGTCAAAATTTTAAATGTGATTAGTTAATTTCTATTGTGTACATGTCACACTTTCAATTTTCTTCTCATTGGAGAGAGCAAATCTTTAAACATTTAAAAATATAGTTCAATATCATTAGTCCTCAGTAAAATCAATTTAAAACCACAGTGAGGGGCTTCCCTGGTGGCGCAGTGGTTGAGAGTCCGCCTGCCGATGCAGGGGACATGGGTTCATGCCCAGGTCCGGGAAGATCCCACATGCCGCTGAGCCTGCGCGTCTGGAGCCTGTGCTCCGCAACGGGAGAGGCCACAACAGTGAGAGGCCCGCGTACCGCAAAAAAAATAAAAAATAAAATAAAAAATAACCCACAGTGAGATACCACTAAACACTTCTTAGAATGACTAAGATCCCAATTTTGTCCCTATTAAGTGTTGATGAGGGAATGAAGTGGAACTCACATACATTTCTGCTGGAAGAAAATTTTGTACTGTTAATTTGGAAAACAGTTCGACTGTTCCTTATAAAGCTAGTGTACACTTACCATAAGAATCAGAAATCTGAGGTATTTACTCAAAGGTATGAGTATTGTATTCATTCAAATATCCCTTGTGAATAGTTAGAGCAACCTTATTCAAAACTGCCAAAATCTCGGAAGAGCCCAAACTCTACCTCATAATAAGCCCTTTTCTCTATGACTGTTTTATATTTCTTACAATGTGTTCTCTCTTCTTATCTCTACACTGGATAAAAATTAGGGTTTTTAATAAATAGTCGAGACAAAACCCAAAATCTTTGAGCAGGTAAAATATACAATAGTTTATTTTATCTGAACAGTATATATCCTTGGTAGACATAAAGCTGATAAATGTAAACCATTATCTTTTCTAAAAATGCATTTGAATAAACTGCCCTAAGAAGCAATAAATACAGAAATGATCAACCAAGTCACATATTTTTCCTTACTAATGCAACATACCATAAGTTTTGTCTTTATAGTTCATTTATTTAAAATTAAGTAGCACTTCCCATGATTGATTTTAGAATATTGGATTCTGATAATGTACTTATCGAAGCGACAGATCCAAACAACTGATAGAAGAATTCAACATAATAGAAGATATTTAGTATCCAAAATATATAAAGAAGATTAAAAACCTATAGGGTTTAGAACAAAGTTCATGAATAGAAATTAAGAACTCACAGAATTGAAAGTCTACAGAAATTAAAGATATGAAAAGGAGCTCAATCTTACAAGCTCCCAGAGAAATATTAACTAAAGCAATTAAAAGCTATTATTTCAAATCACAGGTTGGGAATAATAAAGAAGTATGTTAGACAGATGTTGGCAAGAATAAAGATAAAATTATTTTTCTTAAATGATTCTGAGAGGGTGATTTGATATTACTATTTTGAGAGCAATTTGTTGGCATCTAATTAAACTGAAAGTGTGCTAAGCTAAGGCCCAGCAGTTCCATTCTTAAATACCCTATTGCATTTGTGGCACAAATACAACAGGGCACTTAGACCTGAATGCTTATTGTGGCAGCCTGTTATGGGAGAAACACTGGAAACAAAGCATATGTCCACAATAGTATAATTAAGACATTAAAATATGATATCTATTCCAAAGCTGAAAACTTTGCAGTTGAAATTTATATGAAAATAAAATTAGATCATAAAATGCAGATATGAGTGGACAATAAAATGAAGATGTAGATTATGTATATAATTTTTCATAATTCACATGAAATACATACATAATGCTCTATATGGATGTTTGACATGTATATCAAATTAAATTAGAGGAATAAGGTCAGACACACAGCCTTTAGAACTTAGCCAAGGAAATGGAGTTATAATCTTGAATAAAGCTAACTTTAGCCATACCTACAATATTAGGTTTCGAAAACTATCAAAAACAAAATCTATTATTTATCATTATTTTTGATTTTTGGACATATGTTTCTTTCAATAATTTCTAATACTTTGTTTCTGAAAATAGAGAAACATCAATTTTAATGAAAATTTGATTTTTCAGTTAAATTCTCAAATGTGGTCCCTTTGTATAAAATGAGGCAAGTCAAGATATTACTTTTATACTATTGTTGGTGTCTCAAGTAGAAATCATAGCATGAATAAACAATTCTTTTCTATGTTTATTTAACAAAATGTAGCTTAGAAGTAGATTTTCTACTTGCACGATATTGGCCTTTTTATATTTTCTCTGTAAAACAGATTTTCACCAACCACTGACACTGGAAAAAGTGTTCATCGTTGGGTCTTTGTGTTAAAGGCTTTAAAAATCTTGATTTCTAACAAAGAATATTTATTTTATCATGCTGCTGAGATCTACCAAGTGGCAGATATGTGCAAAGACCCCATGACATAAACAGTTACAACAGTTAAAAGCTATAAAGCAGCACTCTGCATTTTGGATAGACTAAATGAAGAACACAGTCAGCTAGACATTAATTCTGCCTATATGTGAAATTTTTGAGACTTTAATACTTTAGGTTGAACAGTAGTTTTAGTGATATAAAAGTAACTTAACCTTCTAAAAGGCAGTGAAGACAGAGTATCGAATCATTAAAAATAAATAGGCTACTTTGAAACATCCAACTGAGAAAAAGTCCTAGGAAGTAAAAACTGTTATGAATGTCCTACTTCCAAGAAAGTTAAGACTCACAGTCAAGGATAAGGTTAGCTAATGTCTTTTTTTTGTCCTCTTTAAATGAAAATACATGTGTAAGAGCTAAAGTTACCATATTTAATACGTTCCTAAATGGTATATCTGAATTTATGATTGGCTAAATTTGTGCCATGATTATGATTCTTTCACATTTCCATACACATGTAAGCACACACCCCATTATTTTATTATGTAGTGTTTGGTTTACTGGATAAGATGTTTGGATTACTTTGGTGTTCCAGCAATGAAAGTCAGATAAAGAATTAGAACAAGTCAAGGGAGCTACAAAATTTCACTCAAATACAGGCAGAACAGTGAAAATCCATTCAAGCACTTTAAAGACTGAAAATTTAATGCATTGATTATGATGTAATCATAGGATCTAAATCAACAAAAGCTACAGACTTGGACTGGAAACCCTTCCTTTCCTCTTTGTCAGATTCCTCTGAAAGATGATGCAACTAGGAAAAAGAAGCAACAGAGACACTAAAATATAGACAGAGCTAATATATCATAATTCATAAGACTTAAATTGATGCATTAAGTGCCCAGACTTTCCTCTTGGTGTTTTTCTTTGATATACAAATGTGAATTCTATTTTTTAAGCAGGAACATGACAATGACTAGATATAGTCAACAAGCTAGCCTACCTAGCAAACATTTCTTCTCAATTTATCATTCTGCTTTGAAACGTTTTTCTGTTTTTTTTCCCATGTCTAATTGCCTCTATAATTATAATACATAATTATAACAATCAGGTGACAATATAGTTGCACGCATTGACGAAAAATTGTATATTTTTAGCACCACTCCCCCTCAGGTCATAAAATACTACTGTGACTATCAGGAAAAGTTTTGAATACAGAGTGACAGGTCTTTCAATAACCTGGAATATGGGATATGAGCAAAATAAATTAATAAAAGAGGTCATCTAGGATTTTGGTCTGAGTAACCGAGTGAAAGACTGTGCCACTTATGAGCTGGGAAAACCTGGACAATCAAGATGCAGGGGACAAAGGTTCGAGCCCTGGTCTGGTAGGATCCCAAATGCCATGGAGCAACTAGGCCCGTGAGCCACAACTACTGAGCCTGCGCGTCTGGAGCCTGTGCTCCGCAACAAAAGAGGCAGCGATAGTGAGAGGCCCGCGCACCACGATGAAGAGTGGCCCCCGCTTGCCACAACTAGAGAAGGCCCTCGCACAGAAAAAAAAAAAGATGGTTTTACAAAAGATCAAACATAAATATATTTAATACTTCTATTTATTCTGAAGACATTAATGGCAATATGTATACTTTTAATAATTTCTTCCCATGTTATTTCATATTACTATATGTCTACATTAAGAGCTTCTGCCTTTGTTATTTTTCATTAAAATAGTACTGATTATATAGATTTTCATTCAAATTTTATTGATAATAAATATTTTCAATTTTTATGTTAACTTCAGATAAAATGGCTTTAATAATATCAATATTAATTATAAAATACATACTTTGGCATATGTCTTTTAATCACATTTTGCTTATTTATTTTCAACATAATTTCGATCTTATTCACCCTAGGCTATGGAGATCTTATAGTAGTTTCTTAAATCACTGAATTCACTTTTGGAGAATGAGCAGGTACTTTGTTCCTTTTCCTTTACCACCTACATCAACAGGACATAAATATGTTACTTCTTTCCATTTATTTTAATTACTAGATTACTAGGTTATTACTAGGTTACTTCTTTCCGTTTATTTTAATTACTAAATTACTAGGTTATTTTAATTACTAGATGACACTTTCAATTTCAGTCAAGTCACTAAGCAGTATACAGATGAAATAAAGGGATGAATATATGAAGAGAAAGTGACCTCAGAGCTTTCTTTGTCTTTCTGGAATTTTTTTTTTTTTCAATAAACAAGTCTAAGCAAGCACTGAAAGGAGAAATCTGTAATTTCTTAAACACTTTCTCCAATGCTGGAAAATTCTATAAACAATGTCAGTAACTTTCAATTTCTTTAAACTTAATTCCACACAAATTACAGTCATCTACATAATAAGTACTTAAGAATACAGTATCTTTGAAGTTTGTCAAGTTGATCTCTAAAAGCTTTGTTACTCATTTTAGACCTTGCCATTACTGCCCTTCAACTACCCCTTTTGTCTTTCTTTTACTTACCTTTTATTACAAAACTAATCCAAATTTAGGTGAAAGTTGCAGTTTAAATGGTAAATAATTAAAAAGTAAGCTGCTAGCTCATCAAGGCAGTGTATTATTTTGTCAAGATTTTAAGAACAAATCAATTGTTTGTTTAACAAAAAAAATAGTAACTGCTATTGCAACCAGAGGTAAGGTATTTCTATTAAAAAGTAGATTCCATAGAAAAGCAACGGGCCAAACTCTAACTGATAAAAGGGATTGGCTGACATGGCATATTTCCTAACAGTGATGTCAACAAAAAGCTTTTAGAATAAGAAGTACGTGATATAATAGTTTACAACTTTAAAAACTTCAGTGTGATTTATCTTTCTGCAATGTGAATGAGATAGATTTATAAGTCATTCCTACTACCCACTGATGATTCACTTAACAAGCATGTTTTCAGGCTGCTGTTTACAGAAACTTCAACCATAACATCATGTAAGTGGTGAGTCACATGCCAGACTTCAAGAAACTTCAAAAACTTTTTTAATTGAATGGATAAAGAAGATATGGCACATATATGCAATGGAATATTACTCAGTCATATAAAGAAATGAAATTGAGCTATATGTAATGAGGTGGATAGACCTAGAGTCTGTCATACAGAGTGAAGTCAGAAAGAGAAAAACAAATACCATATGCTAACACATATATACGGAATTTAAGAAAAAAAAAAGTCATGAAGAACCTTGGGGTAAGGCAGGAATAAAGACACAGACCTACTAGAGAATGGACTTGAGGATATGGGGCGGGGTAAGGGTAAGCTGTGACAAAGCGAGAGAGAGGCATGGACATATATACACTACCAAACGTAAGGTAGATAGCTAGTGGGAAGCAGCCGCATAGCACAGGGAGATCAGCTAGGTGCTTTGTGACCACCTGGAGGGGTGGGATAGGGAGGGTGGCAGGGAGGGAGACACAAGAGGGAAGAGATGTGGGAACATATGTACATGTATAACTGATTCACTTTGTTATAAAGCAGAACCAACACACCATTGTAATGCAATTATACTCCAATAAAGATGTAAAAAAAAAATCGGACTTCTAAAATTGTAATTTACCATTACAAGTAGATCTGCTTGTTTTGTAACTGACATTAACAGGGGAAAGCACTTGTCTGAGTGTCTCTTTAGTTGTTTATCAGATATTTGTGTCCCTTCACATCTGAATGGGTGGGATCAGTTGATTAATCATTCCACTTCTCAGATAATTTGCTCTTCTCAGGATTTATGTTTATATATTTGTTACCATAATGAAGCTTATCAGAGACCCTATAATTTCAATTTTCTGTGATAGAAAACAACAAATATAATAATAATCACTGATTAATCTTGGCCTTTTTAGAGTTGAAAAGATTTGAAATCAAGGTTTCAATCCTATGGGTCAATTCTCTAAACCCTTGATCAGATCAAAATTAATGTAAACTGAAGGAGACTAAGAACTTTATGCAAAAAATGCTAGATTTTACAATCCATTTGAAGTTGGAATTCTGGTTTAGATGTACCTATAACTTAATAAAATGGCATCAAATAACTCACACAGATTCAATCACTCTTGTTTACATATGCAACTCAAATTTTAAAATTTGTTACACCTGGCACTTCCCCATAAAGATGGCTACCTTGGAGGAAAAAATATCAAAATGATTGTGTTTTAACTTTTCTAATGTGAAACAGCTATTTTAATGATTACCTTGACTGATAAAAGTGATAGATTTTTAAAATATAAAAAAGATTGCAAAATAATAACATATAAACCATTAAATGTATTTCAATCATTTACTATAGATTTTATAGAAAAAATCTATATAGCTCCATATACATAGAGCTATTTTAGTCATTAACATACAAATTAAATTGAAGAGGGCACAGCGAGTATCAACTGCTTAAATTTAATGGTCTTGTCTTCTATACTCTTCAGCTACTTTTTAACCCTTATCATACATGTTAGAATTCGTGTCACTATGAATCAGGTCACTAGAGATTAATCAAAGTGATGGGAATTATCTTGAACCAATGCTAGGATGAGGAAGAAAAATATGAGTCTGCTATCTATAAAAAGTCAGAAATGGCTTTATGCCAATCTTCATAAACCTCTAATTTAATTAAAACCTCAGAAGAAACAAAAAATAAGGCAAGTACATTTCTGTGAGTAATAGACAAATCTCCTTAACCCCCTTGTATTATCAAGTTCACTTTTGCTCTTTTAAGAATAGTCATTTTCTTCTGTGGTAATATAAATCCAATATTACATAATTGGTATATTTGTGCTTGGTAATCTTTTAATTCAAATGAAGAAATAAGCATCAAAAATGTCAAATGCTCAGACAGGAACAACTACAAGAACTTCAATCCATCAAGTCTATGTTACTGCATTCAGTTAAATTAGGTGTAATGTGCCAGTTACACTTTCTTGAAATTATTCACTTCCCAACTGAAGTTGTCAATGTTTACCTAAAATGGCTCTTATTATGTTATTTATTAAATATGTTATGTGCAAGATATATGATAGTTGCTAGAGACCCAAATATGTAAAGACACATTTCCTGTTTCAAGAAACTTATAACCAAAAAGAAAAATATGAGAGTAAATTAATAATTGTTTTCAGGGGTCAAATGCTATCATAAATCTCGGTATGGGATTATGGAACATTTCAAAGTATATCATTAGCCCTCAGTGCCCCTTGGATTGGAGACTAGGAATTCTGCATCAACATCAATATTAGAAATTAGTATCATTAATAAATTCTTATAGGGCAATTATTAATATTCAAATGAAGAAATCCTTAATTTCTGCCACAGTCCCTGGAATTTTGTGAAAGCTCTGAAAATAATTCTGCTATACATCTATTAGCTTTATAGCTAGCCATTAAGAAAAAAATCAGCTTTTGTAGTTTTTGCATAGCAGACACAGAACAGGATGTTTTCAGAGATTTGCAAGATGTTTATAAACAACGCATCAGCTCAGTACTGCATAAAAAGAAACCAGGAAACACTAAATCCATGGAATTTGTAATATATCCACTGACTATTTTGCTTGCCCTTTGAAAATTTCAACTTACATTTATGGCTTATGGGCTGGAAGCTAGGATACTATTAGATCCTGGGGTTCTATGATATGTAATTTTGTGGTATGTGTTGATGAACAGGAGTGGGATTCATGGGACTAGCTCAGGCTTTACTGCTTTGTCTTCAGAAAGAACATGCATTAAAATTGTAAGGAACTGCTCAGATCTCTAGAAATTCTTCTATTTCTAAGGATGACTCAAAATCCATAAAATAACTTTTGTAACAACCTGCTACTTCACACCATATAATCAATGTATATTCTTAAGTAAGGTAAAAGAAATCCATGGGACAACATTGATAAGTAACTAGATATCTTCTATTCCTGGATTACTTGATCTTTGAGATAAGAACTCCAAACTCTTAAAAAAATATGCATTTTTTTACCCTCACATGCTGTTTTTCCCATGTTAGATAAATATATCCGTGTGTACTTTGTTGCTTGTTTTAAGATTAAACTTAGATTTTTAAGTTCAGATTCATTCTCAAAATAAGTCATAACAATAACAAAATATAAAGGCAAGCAATCATTTTTAAGCTGTTTTAGTAATTACTGGCCAAAGGTCAGGAAAAATCTTTTTTATTAGGCTTAAGTTAATTGGTATCCTCAACTAACTTTTGAGATGAAATATGTAAAATTACAAGAGACAGAAATCAATCATAAGGATTTTAAAAATAATCCGATATTACATTTAATGATTTCTCAACCTTTTAGTGGGATTTCATTCTTATGTTTTAAAGATCCAAGTAGTATACATACCACCATTCTTAGCAGAAGGATTCCACTGTTTCCACGATAAAAACATAAACCAATTATCCACTTGATGATTGAAAATGTCATTCAACTTTACTTTTACTAAGAGTCAAGCTTCCTCTATTTTCTGGTTAAAATAATTCCAGTAATGCAAAATGATTTCCATAAAGAAGAAAAAAACAGTTACTCATGTAAGTGATGTAATAAGTATTTGTCAAAATTCAACACTCGTTCTTTTTTATTTTTTTGCGGTACGCGGGCCTCTCACTGTTGTGGCCTCTCCCATTGAGGAGCACAGGCTCCGGACGCGCAGGCTCAGCGGCCATGGCTCACGGGCCCAGCCGCTCCGCAGCATGTGGGATCCTCCCGGACCGGGGCACGAACTTGTGTCCCCTGCATCGGCAGGCGGACTCTCAACCACTGCGCCACTAGGGAAGCCCCTCAACACTCATTCTTAATAAAAACTCTCAGAAAACTAGGAATAGATTGGAACTTTCTCAATCTTATGAATAACATTACAAAAACCTAAATCTGTCATAATACATAGCAGTGAAAAACTGGCTGCTTTCCTGCTAACATCAGTAACATGGCAAAAATCTTCATTCTTTCCTCTCCTATTCCCCATTGTACTGGATATTCCAAGCCAGTGCAATAGACCAAGGAGGGGAAAAAAAAAAAGACAGCCAATTGGAAAGGAATCAACAGAAAAGTTTCCCCATTCACAGATTACACAGTTACATATGGAGAAAATCTGAAGAAAACTAAACTAAAATTTTCTTTAAATAATAAGTGCTTTATAAGGTTACAGGATAAAAAGTCAGCATGCAAATAATTATATTTATTTATAAAGGCAATGTAAAATTGAGAACTAATTTTTTTTTATAAATACCATTAAAATACTGTTGATAATGGCTCCAAAATTTTGACATATTTAGTATAGCTGATTCACTTTGTTATAAAGCAGAAACTAACACACCATTGTAAAGCAATTATACCCCAATAAAGATGTTTAAAAATAAATAAATAAATAAAATAAAATATACTTAAAAAAAAAATTTTGACATATTTAGATGTAAATCTAGCAAAAATGCAGAGGCTTTGTAAGCTGAAAACTATAAAGTCCTGACAAAAATAAATTAAAAAAAGAGATGCTTATGATGTTCAAAAACATATCATATTTAAGAAGAGAACATGTGAAAAATATTTCATGACCTAGGGTTAACAAAGATTTCTTAGACATGATGAAAAAAGCAACAGTCCACCAAAAAAAAGTTGATAAATTTAAATTTATCAAAATTAAAACTTTTGCTCTGGGAAAGTTTCTATGATGAAGACAAAAATGCAAGACATAGACTTGTAGAAAATATTTATTTGCAAATCTCATATTTGTCATGTGTCCTTAATATATAAATTACTCTATAAAATCAATAGTAGAAAGCAATATAATTACAAAATGATCGACATATCTAAACAGAGACCTGATTAAAGAAGATATAAAGATGGCAAATACTTCAAAAGATGTTAAATTTAATTAGCCATTAAATAAATTAAAACCATAATAAGATACCACAATGTACCTAATTAAACAGCTAAATTTAAAAAATTAAAATGTGAAACCCCAGAGTTACTGCAAACTAACTTAATTTCTTATACTTTGCTGGTGGAAAAGTAAAATAATGCAGCCACTCTGGAATAAAGCTTGATATATAAAATTAAAATCCTTTTCTCTAACTGCATGGTAACTGTACTCCTGGGCATTTATCCTAGAGAAAGGAAACTAAGTTCACACCAAAAGTTGTATAAGGATGTTCAAAAGCAGTATTTTATGTAATAGTCCTGAGTTAAAAAATAACAAAAAAACTCCTGAAATATCTTGCCATAGGTAAATAAACTAAATATTACAATTCAATAAGTGGTTTCACAAAAAGAATCCTCTAAATTTTGTTTCTAAAATTTTTTATTGTTCTAAGGTTTACATTTAGATGTTAACCATTTTGATATAATTTTGGTATAAGGTATCAAGCATGAGTCCAGGCATTTTTTAAAATAGATATTCACTTTTCCAATACCATTTATTAAAATGTCTACCTTGTCTTTACTGAACTACCTTGGCATCTTTTTCAAAGATCAATGACCATATTTGTTTGTGTTGATTTCAGGACTCTTTATTTCATAATCCACAGACCTCTTTGTCTATTTTTTTCACTAATATTACACTGTTTTATTGTAACTTTATATTAAGTCATAAAATCAGGTAGAGTGAGAACTTTGTTCTTCTTAGTCAAAACCATTTTTGATATTCTAGTTCCTCTGAATTTGTATATAAATTTATTTTTTTGGCTTTTTTAATGACATACAGTTGACTTACAATATTATATTAGTTTCAGGTATACAACATAGTAATTAGATATTTTTATAGACTAGACTCCATAAAAAGGTGCTACAATATACTGACTATATACCCTGTACTGTATATTGCATCTTTTTACCTTATTTAATACTTAATAGTTTGTATCTCTTAAGCTCCTCCCATATCTTGCTCCTCCTCGAGCCAATCCCTCACTTGAAACCACTAGTTTGTTCTCTATATCTCTGAGTCTGTTTCTGTTTTGTTATATTCATTCGTTTTATTTTTTTGGTTCCACATATAAGTGAAAAAGTATTTGTCTTTCTCCACCTGATTTATTTCACCAATCATAATGCCCTCTAGGTCCACCCATGTTGTCACAAATGGCAATTTTTCATTTTTATAGCTCAGTAATATTCCATTATATTTACATAAATTTTAGTATTGTTCATTGCTAGTCATTAGAAATACACTTGATATCTGTATATTGACCAAGTATCCAGAAACTTTGCTGAACTCACATTATTTCTAGAAGGTTTTGTGTAGATCCCCTGGATTTTTTACATCAACAACCAAGTTGCCTTTAATGAGAGAAATGATCGTGTTTCTTTCCAAACGGTAAATATTCTTTTCTTATTGCAATGGCTAGGTCATTCACAATAGTGGTCAATGGGAATGGCAAGAGTGGACACTCAGTCTTTCAGGGAAACGATTTAGTCTTTCACTATTTAATATACTGTTATCTGTAAGGTTTTATGAAAATCTGCATTATCGGGTTTAAAGGACTTACCTCGTATTTTAATTAATGAGAGTTTCTTATTATGATCAAATGTTGACCAAAGACTTTTCTAAATCTGTTCAGGTGAACAAATAACTACTCTTCTATATTTTGTAAGTAGGGTGAATTACAATAAATTTTACTTATTTGATTAGCTTTTTATACCTTATATAATGTACCTTATACCTATTATATATATAATGGATATATGTATTACATAATGGATACATATGTAAGTGGACATTCCTACTTTCAAACAACCAAGCAAAAGGCCATTCTGAAAATATTGTTGACAAGAAGGAATTTCCTTCTTTCTTTGGAAACCAGATTTTGGTAAGTAGGAAGGTTGAAAAATTGTTTCGATAAATAGTGGAGATGCTATAAATTCTCATGGCAAAGTAGAAGTAAAGAAATAGCAACACCAAATCACTTCCTTATGTTAGCAACAGTAACATCAGGAACATTCTCATCACTAACAACATGAATTTCAGAACTGAATATCAAGGCATAAATTATAAATACTTAACAATTCTAAAGAGTGATTTCAAAACCTTTTCTCACCAGCAAGCATGGAGAAGAATGAGCACCTTCCCAATGTCAGAGGGTATCATTTGGCAAGGCCACCAGGATATGATAAACAATCCAATCAGAGGTCAACTTTACCAATGTCATTTGCAGAATAACATGTAACAAGACACTTGAGTGGAACTAACTACTTACTGATAAGTGGAGTGAAAAGAGCTCACACATTAACAATTTTATTTTAGGAAAAAATAAAAATGCAATCATACTTTATATCCAAAAGCTACTAAGGGTAATGACCTACACAAGCAGTTATCCCATACTTTACTTGATTGATTAACTTTTGAAAGTTTATGCAGATCTAATCAGGTTAGAGTTGAATTAGACTGCATTTATATTCATAATTATAATCACATGTGAATCAGTAGACCAAGAAATGTGCTATTATCTATTCAGATACTGGCATTCTCATAATCCTTTGTCTGTTTATTCTTTTCAGAAGTCTTATTTTGCCCTGGCATTTTCACAATTCTTTTTCTACTTATACTTTTTAAAAGCCACATTTTACCCTATCAATAATAGCAGTACTAATGCTCAAATAACTTAATTCAAAAATTATATCTTTTTGTAGGCAACATGGTTTGAACTAAACATGCTAGAAAAGTTAGGGATAATAAGAAATAAAACACACAGACTCAAAAACCAACAAAAGATTGTGATATTATTATTTCATATTTAAAAATATGAAATGAAAACTTTTATTTTCTTCTCTCTCTCACACACACACACACACACACACACAAAACTAGAAAAAAGGATATTAAAGTAAGGATGCTATTGAAACCCAGCTGAGTATGAAAGGATGGATATTGAAATATACTGGCTCCAACATAGAAAAAAAAATTATTCTCAAAAACCTGCTTGGGAAAAACAGCACTCCATATACTTAGACAAAAATGTACTTTTCAACAATATTTTCTCATTTGAACGCACTTGCTCTAATTAAAACATACATTATGTGCCAAGCTCCTTTGGTTTCAGCTAATGTACTGATTCTTTCAACCACAAATGACTATTCCATTATTTGTATATCCCAGGTTCAGGAAACATGTTCTTGGATAAGACATAAAAGGCTCCTCCTCTTTTGGAGCTTAAATCCCAGTAGGACATGACAGAAAACAAAGGGCAAATAAATAGCAAAATTATGGGATCATCTGAGGGAAAAGATTCCTGAGCAGAGAGAATAACTGTTATAAATGAGAAAAAGTATATATGACACTATGTGATTCTTTCTAGAACTATGCACAATTGGGCCAATGTGTAGTGAAATCAGTGGAAACATAGAAATGTGCTTGCAGTTTAGTTATGGATGGTTGGCAGATCCAGGGAGAATAGGGCCTTCTTGGGAAAGTGGGAAAGGTTTATAGTCAGTGAATCATAATAAAATATTATTATGAAGGGCAAAGCCAGTTTCCTTCATACATTATTTTAAAAAATAGCTTCCACAGTTAAATCTTAAGGGAAATTTTAAAAACACAAGCACTTATTTGGTTCAAGTGGCCCGCTTTTCTTCCAGAGACATTCTAGGTCTTGAATTTTTAGGCGATATAGCAGCTCATTTACTAATGTTTTTTTAAATACTGAGTGGAATAATTAAACTTACTGCTATGTAATGACATATTAGCCAGAATCCTAAAACTTTTATAATTTGGATTTATCAGAAAAGAATGGTTTGCTGGGCTTCCCTGGTGGCACAGTGGTTGAGAGTCCGCCTGCCGATGCAGGGGACGCGGGTTCGTGCCCCGGTCTGGGAAGATCCCACATGCTGTGGAGCGGCTGGGCCCGTGAGCCATGGCTGCTGAGTCAAAAAAAAAAAAAAAAAAAAAAAAAAAAAAAAGAATGGTTTGCTGACATAGACCTAAAATAGACTTAATTATTTTTAGAAAGTAATGATTATGCTTTTTATCATTTTCAAAGAGTTTCATTTGACCTTCTTTGACAGAGATCTCAATAAACTCTGCCTGATAACACCTGTGATATGTAATTTCAAAGTAAGTGCCTGCATTTTTTTATGGCTCATCAGATCCATTCTGAATGGTCAATTAGTATATATCAGTAATTACTGCACGTTCTAGAAAAGAAGATTTATATGGAATTTATAAATTATAACTCAATTAGCCATCAAAGAAGAGATATGGTAACACAGAAGGTGAGTATGAACCATAACAAATCGGATAAGCTCTCACACATCATTTAACAGCCTCAGCAGTCATGTTAGGGGGAAGTCTTCAGCACTTTTCCATTTTGCCTTCTCATCACTTGTGTCTCTCTGTAAATGAGGCCCATAAATGCTGTTAAAAACAGAGTCATCTAATGCCAGTTTCCTGTTTCATAGTCATAAATATAAAATGACGATAAAAGAGGTAGTTCATTAAAATGAACTATCTATTACTAAATTTATTATATTTAATACATAGCACCATCTAGTGAAATTTGAGGGAAATGTGTAATATATTGATATGATGCAGAACAATTTTGCAAATAATTAGAGATTAGTTCTTATGCATTAATATACATTTAAATTTCTCCTAGAAATTTCTCAAGGGATAAATAAAATGTTACATCACACACATATTTATATATATACATTTTAAAAATATATGCTTTTCATATTAATATGTTTATGCAATTAGTAAAATGATATCTTTCTCTTGAAACACACGTGATCATAAGCAAATATTTATGATTTAAGCAGGTGTTTAGTTGATATTAAGAAAATATAACCTAAAACAATTCAACCATAGTATGTGAAAGTAGTATGTGTAGTATGTGTGGGTATCCACAAAATAACTCAAAAGATTTTTTATTCAAAAATGTCCCTGATAACATTTATAATACTATTTGGTGGCCCTTTATGCAAACTAGAGGCTGTTTATGAAAACTGTCATAATAAATTTAATGTGTTAGTTCCACAAAATATGTCCTGACTTGTTTAAAAATATTAAAAATCAGTGATATTAAAATTATATATAAAACATATAATTGTGTGAACAGCATACCTCATTCCTTGTGTTATTCTTGCTGTTATAACATAGTTTATGTGTAGAGTTTATATTTCTGCACAAACATGTTTTATAAAATTAATTTAAACATCAATTTTGAAAATGTATCATCTTTTGTGAATAAATTATTTATAAATGACAACGTTTTAAAACCACCCTGGCAATCGAAGTTATATAGAAGCTGGATAATATTTTCTAAGTAAAAAGGATGCCATTATAAAACAAAATGGTGAGTTTATTTTGTATTTCTTAACAGGACTTCCAAGGCAATTCTAAAGAGATAAGTTCAAATACACCTTTGTAACAATGTCAATTAAATAAATTTTATTTTTTATTAATTAAATAAATATTGACCACTTTTCATGAACTATCATATTAATGAACCAAGAGAGAAGTGTGTCAGTGATAAGAATACACTGATTGACTTTCCAACTATGAAAGCATTGTTGTCCGGAAGCCCTAGTTGCTATGCTCTGATATCCATGTTCATTTCAAGGCCATGCTTTCCACAATTTCTTCCCAATCAAGGACTAAGTATGGCATGGATACAAAGCCAGGCCCATTCCTGGGATGCATGCTAGTCTTCCGACAGCAATCTTTGACTTGAAAACTCCTCCATAGCTTTGATGAACTTTTCTTAGATTGTGCTGCTGTCTAGAAAGCTTCCAACAACGTTCTTTTAGTCTCTCCTTCACTGGGGTCAGACTTGCATTGCAATTTGAAGGTTCTCCCAGATTCTTCCAACTTCCTAACCTCACTCCAATTTTTTTCTCATGGGCATTTTTTCCTAACAAAATGTCTGCACATTTAATCCCATTTGGCATATACTTCTTGGAGGATTCAGAAGTGAGGTCCTAGAAGGGCTAGAACTTTTTCCCTCAGAGTGATAGATACTTACTCCAGACACTATTTTGCTTTCATTGCACACAAAGCTTCAGCCAGCACTCCCACACAGAAGCTTATAGAATGCTTGATCTACAGGCTTGGAATCTCACACACAGTAGCATTTGAGTAGTTGACAGCAAGGGTCCCATTTAACTACAAGTTATGGCCACCAATGGTTCACTTCAGAATTCATATGCCCAGGGATCAGAAGGCAAGCACAGGGGTCATTTTAATGTCAGAGATAATTTACCTTGATCAGTAGGAGAAAGAATAACGGTACTGGGGCTTCCCTGGTGGTGCAGTGGTTGAGAGTCAGCCTGCCGATGCAGGGGACATGGGTTCATGCCCCAGTCCGGGAAGATCCCACATGCCATGGAGCGGCTGGGCCCGTGAGCCATGGCCGCTGAGCCTGCGCGCCCGGAGCCTGTGCTCCGCAACGGGAGAGGCCACAACAGTGAGAGACCCGCGTACCACAAGAAAAAAAAAAAAAAAAGAATAACAGTACTTAGACAATGGGGCAAATTTGATGCATAGAACCCAGGTGATCCACTTGGGTTGCCTCTGCCCCATTAGTACTTCCTTACTCTATTTTAACTGTGAATAGATACACGTAGCAACCTGGGACTGAGAAGAAGGGTACTGACTATCAAGGGATCAGACCCATCGGTAATGAAGTTTTGGGTCACACTACTAAGTAAGCCAGCATGACCTCTGAAGAGATAGCTGAGATTGGAAGTGATTTAGAATGGACAGTCGTGTTGAGAACAGGTTAGTATCAGTTGTAGCTTCAAGATCAATTCCATCAGTTAGGACTGAAGTTCACAGCAATATCACTTTTTAAAGTTTTTCTCAAAAACAGAAGAGCTGTTGCCTGAAGCTGTGTGGAGGAGCTGGTCTGTACAACACAAGGAGTAGAACTGGTAGCCTTGGGAATAGGAGTACAACTGACCAAGGACCCAAACTGCTGTGCTCTGAAATCCATCAACCACATCTGTAACGATGTTAAGTTTCTTGCTAACTGCTCTCTGCTAACGACTGAGACTGGCAAGGATACTAGAGCTGGCCTTTTCTTGGAAGACACAGAACTCCTCTGACAGCCAGCTTTGGTTCCAGAACTCTCCAGTCTCCCTGTTGAACTTTTCTTAGACTAAAAACAGTCTAGGACTCTTTCATATAAATTCCTATTCTCTCTCCTCACTTAGAATCAAACTTGCATGGCAATAGGATAGATCTTCCAGCTTTACCAGTCTCCAGACTATTTCCTCTTGGAAGCAATCTCAGGCCTTTTCTCTAATAAAATCCTTAAATGTTTAAACCTAATAACGCAAAGTCAAACAGCTTGAGACACTTAGATATGCTCCATGTTAGGAATTACTAAGTACACCAAGTTCATCGCTTTTGCTGATCCACAACCAGTAACTTAGTAGGAAGAAATTTCTTCTATCTTTAAATTAAATCTCTCCCTGTATTTAAAAAAGCTAAAATTAAAAAAAAAAATCTTATCCTATGAGGTATAACACAAAAGAGAGAAATCAAGCATTTTTTACAGCGCATAGGATAGTCCAAATAGAGAGAAAAGAACATTAGTTTCCCAAGTCACAGCTCAAAGCAGCATGGAAAGAAGCCCAAAATAAGTTTAAATTAGGAGACTCTGCTCAGAAACTGCTCATGGTCACAGAAATAAAATTAGATCCTTGTAAATAAATGGGATATTATGTACTGGGCATCAAGTTGAAATATCTGGACAGTTTTTTTAAACACAACTTGTCCTCATTTCTTTGCAAAATATTTATGAGTGTAAGTGGATTCCCATGAAAATCTGGATAATAAATTTAGTAAAACTGTAAAACTGTTACTTTTAGGGTAGCAATTACAGTGTGTACTTATGGCATTTTCTCTGGCATGGCATTTTTTTGTTTTTTTTTTTGTTTGTTTGTTTTTTTTTGCAGTACGCGGGCCTCTCACTGTTGTGGCCTCTCCTGTTGCGGAGCACAGGCTCTGGACGCACAGGCTCAGTGGCCATGGCTCACGGGCCCAGCCACTCCGTGGCACGTGGGATCCTCCCGGACCGGGGCACGAACCCATGTCCCCTGCATCCGCAGGTGGACTCTCAACCACTGCGCCACCAGGGAAGCCCTCTGGTATGGTACATTTTTGTGAACATTTTAAACATATGTATATAAGGCATGTTCCTACTTACTGAAATTGGGAAAATGAAAACAATTAGTTAAAATGCATACACTTTAAACTACACAAGGCCCTGGGAACAGGAGGATCTCTCTAGGTGCAGTGGAGTCTGGCCTGCACAAGGTGGGATGTGGTACACCTACAGTGGAAGGTAGGCTGCTTTCTTTCTGCCACTCAGTGATAGGCCTGGGAAGACAGGGAAGAACAGAATGAGTGTTCCTTCTGTTGTTTTATTATTAAACACTCAAGTTTAATAACCACTATAATTTAGGAACTTAAGAGAGGACAATGGTGTCTCCATTTATCGTAGTTAGAAACATGAAGAAGTCATGTATGAGACTTCAGGAAGTAATGAACAAAGGAGGTTAGCGATGATGCAGAGCAGAGAATGACTTAGATGGACAAACAACTTTCAGGAAATATTTAAGCAACATAGAGGCATTTGTTGGTACTGCCAAAGTACGTCCCCTCTGCTGATGTTGGGGGTTTTATTCTTTTGGGAATAATGAAGTAGAAACAATCTCCCTGCACTGAAAACTAATGTGGATAAAACCATACATCTAAACAGCCTCTATTTCACAAGCTGGCATATTGGATCTTTTTGATTTGGCTTATGTCCAGAATGCTGATTGTATTTTTTAGCAACTTCGGGCAAATAAACATAAACTTTAATAGAGGACACCTACAGAAGTCTTGTCACAGTCAAGAGAAATCATGATTCTCGTATCTATTGCCTGCCATTTTCATCACTAGAGAGGGTACCAAGAACCACCTGCAAAAATCCTTTCATTTGTATGGTAATTTAGACATTTGGACATTATGAGTGTGTATTCTGTTGTTCTCATAGGTGAGCTAAAGAATGAGAAATCTTTGTTTACCACAATATAACAGCTGTATCCTTAGCCTACCACCACACTTCGGAACGTAGATTAAGATATACTTCCCTAGAAAGGTCAAGTGTGTGATCGTGTGATCATTCATTGCAACACAAAAGAAGGAATATCCATACCACTAGTATTTTGAATTATGAGTCTATTTCTTAGGAAATGAATGAAGAAAAAAATACCTTGAGTATATATTTCTGGACATTCGATATTAACTAAATATATCCTTGAGTTAGAAAGCTTTTTTTTAATAAAAAGCTTTATATATTTTTTTCCTCTAGTAAATTGATGCAGTCTGTGATATAAAACAAGACACATTACTCACTTACTGACAAATTACTGACAAATTTTGCACTTTAAAGTTATTTAATTGTTTTTGGTCTTCCTTATAAAATTCTAAGCCTGTTAAAATAGGCAGAGATTATTTTACTCACTTTTAAGCCTCAGAGCCTACCTAGTAGTACCTAGTACAACCATTTATCTTGCAGGGAAATGTTATGTAAAAAATTATACATTTTTATGCATTACAGAAAATAATTTAATAAAGTTACTTTTTCTCCATTATATATTTCTCCAAATGATTTTCTACTGATGGAAACAAAAATTATAAAACAAAAGAAAGCAACACCAGCAATAAATGTTGTCACTATTATCATTCTTAAGGATACCAGGACTAATATCATTATGTTCTTTACCTCTGTTAATGCAAATCACTCTGAAAAGTCCCAGAATTCTAGGTCTCTTCTCAACTCCTACTTACAATTATTCGTCATAATTTTCTACACATTTAACACTTCTCTGCACAAATTTAATTTCTTCATATCTCATGTTTCCTAACTTTGAAAATTCTTATAATATACAATACAGAACTCAACATCCAGCATCAAGAAAATTCCTAAATCATCAACCTCTTCTCTGAACAGTCCTGAGTCTGATCCACAGACAATGCTACTTCTAAATTTTTATTGTGGCAGCTTTTTTCTCCCAGGTCTTATACAAATGGGCCCAGAAATATGGTAGAGACACTTACCCCTGCTTATTTCTGATTTCAAAATAAATTCAATTCTTTCTCCATAAATGCCCCCAATTTTGAATCTCATGTCTTCAGATTTTTATACCACACGATATCTCTCTTGATTGTGCTCATCTACTAACATGAATTTGATTCCTCTTTAGTTTTCAGACTAAGTGCCTGATAAAATGAAAAAAATACTCCCATGAAGGAATATCACCACAATTTTTTTTTTATCCAGGATAAAGAAAAGTTTCCAAATCATTTGAAAGAGAAAAAATAGGTAAGAACAGCTATAAATGATCAAGTATCAGAATGATAAAGAAATTTTCAACAGAACTGGAAACCAATGAAAATGGGAAACATTAATGTTCCATATAATACATACATATAAGAAATGCTCATAAAACATAGAAAATATAATTATTAATAATAAATAACTCAGAGATCCTTCTCTGCTGAGGAAAGATAAATACTCCAGTCATACTGAAAACAATTCTCATGTAAGTAGGCAGAATACATTTTTGGACATTGACTTTAAAAATGTCATATTAGAAACTTTTTTTTGTTTGTTTTTCCTATTATGATGCCATTAGCTTGTTGCCAAGAATCTGCCTCAGAGTCTAAAGGATACCTGTATTGAGTGAAAACATCTATTCTCAACCTGGTTATCCTCAGCCCATTTTCACACACTTTCCAGTCAGAGAAAGTAGTATAATTTTTTTAAATTCACTAAATGACTAATTCCATCAACATCATTATTTGGGATGAGGACAGAAGAGGAAAGGCTGGTAGCTGATAACATTCATTTTCATTATGGATAAACAATGCTCACTAATGGATCAGGCTATTTTTTTTTTTATTGGAGTAAAATTCCTTTACAATGTTGTGTTAGTTTCTGCTGTACAATGAAGTGAATCAGCTATATGTATACCTATATCCCCTGCCTCTTATTTGAACTGTTTCAAAAAACTATCCAACAAAAATGTATCTGTTATGCGTGCTGTATGTTACTTTCATATTGACCCTCTTGTTTTGACTTCAGATACATAATTTTCATGTGGGATTGTTGGGATAAAGAGAAGGAACCAGAGAAAGATACACTTGTCCTATAGTAATAAATTATTATCATAATGAGGCCCTACTTATTTCTTTTTGAATTTTTATTGCTATTTGATAGATGGTAAGAATCCATAGTCTAAAACTGGCTTTGTCAACTTATTCTAAACTCAAAACCAAACTGACTGCAGTATTTAGATTTGAACTTTTTCACACAGTGTAACAACTGAAAATTCCAGCTGTTGGGATAGTTTTGAAAATTGGGCCATTATTCATTTCAGTTATTTCAGGTCTGCTTCATATAGAAAGTAATAGAATTTTTAAAAATGGGCGGATTCTTAGTTTACATTTCATCTATAGGACTAATGAGTGCAAATACTTTTGATAAGGCTTTACCACTACAAAAAATTATTATCTATAAATGTTAAAAATTTGGGGTACATATAAAACCACTTAATTATAAGTAGCCATGGGAGACCACTGCCTGCATAATGCGGTTTGAAGGAACTAAGAATCAACCTCTAGTGAAAATATTTCTCAAATCCATCTGCCACATCAGCAAATGTTAAGTTTCCATTAGAAATCAGGATATATTGTCAACTTTATATGTAACCACATTTTTCAATTACTTTCTTTTAAAACAGAACTATCTTTGAGTGATGTAGATTAAGTTCATGACAATGAAACATTGTCCCATCAGTGCAGATTATTTGTTAAAAGAAACATAATCCGATCTGGTCAATGGTATTACTTAAGTGTTATTGTTTGGCTCAGAGAATCTCCAAGAAGGCTAGAGAAGCTGGCTTGGACACTTTATAGCCAGAAAGAGTAATCACAGTCAAGTACAGGAGTGGTTAGGGAAAACCCCACTGCTACCATCAAACAGCCCAGACACTGGATTGTACTGACCTCATCGTGCTCTTGACCCAGGATGCCCTCATGTGAACTGCTGCCACTGCTAATCCTGTAAACTGAACATGGATACTACTGATTCCACCAGCTCCACCATAAATCCCACATGGCCATTGCCATGTATTTTATTTGGTTCTAATTCAGTGTCTGGGATAAGTGCATGGGATTAATGGGGTCTAGTTTCCAAACAAACACTATCTGCCACAGACCTGGAAAGCAAGAGTCTGAAACTTTCTAATTCACTTGTTGGAAGCAGGGCCTTTTTCATAGCAGAGAAGATTCCCTAGAGATTAATTTACTGAGGAGCAAAAGGTAATAATAAAAAATATTTAGCATCACCACCTTTGTGTAATATCAATATCATTGCATTCTCTTATTTTTACTTATAAAATAAACACCAAAAAATTAACTATTTTTCTAACATCATATAATTATATCTTGTACAATCAAATACATTTAACCTTTCCATTGAAAAACTTAGTATGAATCACTGAATACAAATTTTGGACTACAGTCATTCAGTTGTGCACATTAAAATGTTATTTTGTCAAAATTTTTATTTTGATATTACAAATAACATATGCTTTATGCAATAATGTGTGGAAGGGAGAAATTAATTATACTATATGCACATGCATATGCTAGAGCAAAAAAGAAATATGAATAGCTGCTATAGTACTCATTTTCCAACTTGTCAATAGATGACAGTTGGCTTTCATTACTTTTCTACTTCACTAATCATATCACATGTCCTGTAACTTCAGCCAGAAGCTCAGATATTTTTCCTGTGAGGTAACACATATCTTTGTTCTTAAGGAATCTGAGTCTTCGTTGGTTCTGCCTATGTAAAGTGGCGGTGTTTTTCTTTAAGGTATACCATTTGACTTAGCATCACAAGTATAAATCAAGTGTCTTTATATGCATTAACCAAGAAGTCCAGAATTCAAGAGAAATTCTAAATAAGTAAAGGATTAATAAGGGAAGGAGTAACTTACAATAATGGGTGTGATATTAACAAAGCTACCATAAAGTGCTCATCAGCTGAATCTGTTGGAGAAACCCTGGGAAAGAGTGCAAATGCACATTTCCATTTTAGCCTATTCATGGGATAAGCATCATTGGTTGAGGGCTTCTCCTGGACACTGTAATTCCTTAGCATGTTCAACCTGCTGCCAAAGCTAGGTAGAAAGCTAGCCTTTCCAAAAATCCAAGGTAAAATGGATGTAGATACTGGCTGTTGGAAATCACCTGTAGAATATAAAAGGTCCAAGAAAATATGGGTGGAACAGGGCCAGTGTATGCTACACTCTCTTACACTTCCAGGAGTTCTCCTGGGTTTAAATTACTTCCCTTGTTTCCACTGGAACAAACAACAAAAATTGCATTACTGACTTCAGAAACATAAGGCATTGATGCCGTCATTCAAACAGCTACAACTGTTGCTGTAGGAACTAGACATATAGCTGCTGCTATCCCACTGTAGTCCTTGATCCCTCACATTCTTAGATACTAATTTGAGTCTATGGTAGGTGTATTTGTGAAGCCTAGATCATGGACCATACTGTATATTGAAAGGAGGCTAGAATAACAAGTATCAGAAATTTTCTCATTTTGTTATATGAAGCATAGAGAAAACTCAAATTAAAAAGAAATATAAAAGAGGACACATTACAAGTGATGTCAGAGAAATACAAAGGATCATAAACATAAAAGACTACTACAAACAATTATATGCCAATAAATTGTATAAACTAGAAGAAATGGACAAATTCCTAGAAACACACAACGTATCAGGATGGAATCTTGATGAAATAGAAAATCTCAACAGACCAATAATGGGTAAGGAGATTAAATCAAGCTATCAAGCTTTAAAAACTACATTCTCTGATCATTAGACTCATCTCTGTGCTCTCTCTTTCGTTCTCCTCAGTCTGGGCCACAAATCAGTCTTCTCATGCAATTTGAGTTTCTAAAATACAAATCTGATCAGGAACTTCCTCATACACCAATTCCTCAGTGACTACAAACTTCATATATACTCTTGAGATTCTTGAATGTTCCACTCGAATTGCATGGGAAAATATAAGTGCCCCTAGCCAGTACCGTGGCCCCAAAATATTCTATCCCATTCTTTCTTCTCTCTCTCCCCAATCTTGTCATCTCCCTCAACATAAATGTTATTTCTCAGGGAAAACTTTTGTGATCATCTCCCTTTATGTTATGCTCCTATAACATCCTGAACTTCTCCAATACTATCAAATCATAATATAGTTATATTTAGTTTCTATTTATGTTTATCTCAAACATTTAAACTCTATGGTTGGGGCCAATTTCTCTTTTATTAATTACTTAATCCCAAACACCTAACAAAATTCTCTTAATTTGTTGTGTAAGTGTTGTTAAATATATCTCAAAAGCAATGAGAAACCTTTAAATGGATTTTTAAAAAGAAATCGGTAGGACACAATTTGTGTTTTAGAAATTTCTCTCACACTGATACATAGTAACAGTGGAATCTTGAGGCCAGTAGACATTTTATGAGGCTGGCGAGGTTATCTAGGTGATACAGTGGCTCAGACCAGTGAAGTGACAGGGGAATTGAAGGGATTGGACAGATCCCGTAAATTTTTAAGTGGTAAAATTGGTAAGACAGAACAAGTGTTGATGTGTGGAATAAGGTAAAGGGAGATGGCCAGCTTGAAATAACTGAGTTTACTGGATTGATAAAATCAGTTGGACAGTGATGTCATTAAGATAGGGAACAGAAGACAAAAGTTAGTTTGGATAATGAGAATTTTTTTTGCCCTATGCTGTACAGAATTAAGCATTCAATAAGAGTTTCTAATGGTATGTTTTATTTTTTTAATTCACTGAATATATAGCTTTTAATATTATATACAATAAATATATCTCACTAACGGCAAACAAATTTTTAAAGCATATTTTATTTTAAATTAATTAAACAATAACATTCTCTCAATGATAACTTCAGTTAATGTACTGGAAATGGTCTGGGAAAAGAAATAATTTGAAGGGTAACTAACCACTATTTTGAATTTTACTTTCCCTACACTTAAATATAACTTATAATCATAAATGAATATAAAGTTTTGCTATAATTAATACATATTTTTCATAAATAAAGATGTTTTACACCCCACAAAATGTTTCTAAAATATTCTGTATTCTTGTGTTTTTACCATTTAGTTTTGCCTATTTATTGTGAAAGTGCAAACTGAGATTCAAATAGTGACACTGTGCTTCCACCTGCTGGAAGATGTGGGGAACTGTCTGTTTTAAATAATGGAATGACAGTGATGTGTACTGCACTGAAAAAGAAAACTCACGTGATGTTCAGGATATTTTTCTATTAAAAGAGTATCACAATGTACAAAAGCCATATGCCAATATATGTTGATATTTTCTTTAATTGTGATCAAATCTATTTTATGTATTCTTATCCACTGTGCTCTCCATGATTCAACTTTTCAGTCTTATTTCTTTTGTAAAAGCATATGCATTCAGGAAATTAAAATTTGATTTTAACTAAGAACATAGAAGGTCATTAAATATTTACATTCAGTAAATCAAAAAATCTTTACCACATCTGGGTGTTTAACTGGAGTCAAAAACAAGTGTGCAGGAAGAGAAATAAAGTGATCAACATGGAAAAGTGAAATTGAGGTTTATATGTAGTACACTGATTTAGGACATAGGTGTAGGACTCAGATTTGATTACAACTCTGAGGCTTAGAAGGTGAATTTGTAAAAGTCACTAAAGCATTCTATCTCAGATCTTTGTACTTAAAATGGGAATCACATCATTTATAACATAGGGTTTTTGTAAACATTAAATTTGGTACTTGAAAAGTACTTGCACAGTACTCTTGTATATAACATGGAAAGCATAAAAAAAACTCACAGTAGTATTTTTGGATAATAAAAACATTTTAACATGCTTAATAATGCTTTTAAAATATAAAATAAACACCATAATCAATTATGGGCTTTCTTGGTGAACACATATATACATATGAAGTCAAATAACCTTTTAATATTCTGACTAGAATGAATCACTAATAAAAATTACTTTTAGGAATTAGGTGTTAATAAGTATACAAAAATCTGCTTTTTAGTAGTGCCTACTTTTGCTTGTACTGCAATAATAGGGATAACTAAATACAAGCTTGATCTTTATAGAACTGAGTGGATTAACTCAAGTATTTTTGAATTTTAATAATTTTCCAACTTCTATTCCATTTGACCGTACTAAAATTGCCATTAATGGTTCTGACTGCTAACAAAATTTAAAATCTAGTCAAGTGTTTCACAAAATTTGGTCTATAGATCACTGGTGGTTCATGTTTATCATATTTACTCACGTTACATTAGTTTTCGATTGCTGGTGTAACAAATTACCACAAACTCAGTTGCTTAATACAACACAAACTTACTACCTTGCAGTTTTATAGGTCAGAGTCCAATGTGAGTCTTACTGAGTTAAAATCAAAGTTTTTGCAGGAAGCCTCTGGAAGCTTTATAGGAGAGTCAATTTTCTTGCTTTTTCCAACTTCCATACGCTGCTTGATTCCTTACTTGTGGCCCTGCTATCTTCAAAGTCAATGGCATTGCATCTCTTTGACCATTCATTCTTCCGTAGTCACTCTTCCTCTTTTGCCTATCTCTTCCACTTCTAAGGATCCTCGTGATTGCATTGGGCACAGCCAGATAATCCCCTTAAGTTAATCACACCTGCAAAGTCCCTTGTGCTATGTAAGGTAACATATTCGCAAGCTCTGAGAATTAGAACACGGACATATTTGGGAACATTATTCTGACTACCACATCTGTCAAATGGCATCAAGTGGCTTGGCAGTTTTAAAAAGAAAAGTAGTTTTGTTTTGGCATATACTTCACAATCTTGAAATGCTGAGTCATTATTTTCTCAGACATCACATTAGAGTCTTAATCATTATCCTCCATTATTGTATTTTGGCGAGAAATGTGATGAGAAATTTATTTATATTTTCTGGTCCAGGATCAAGCCAAAAATACACAAAAATGAAACATCATTTTTGAACATCAACTTACAGAAATGACAATTTAAAATTGAAACATGTATTTGTGTACAACATGGTCCAAAGATTGAATGAAATAAAGTCTGCTTTGAGGTGTATGAGGTTCATCTGGCAGTCAATAAAGTTTAAACGTGAAGAAAAATAAATATATCAAGTCAGGCATGCCATTTTATCTTGAAAATTATACTATACTACTAGTCTTTTAAAGGTCAGATTACACTGGAAACTTCTCTGTTTCTATTTCAGTATTATTTTTAAAAATTATACAGCAGTAAACTGCATAACATATGAAGATAAAAATTAAATCCAACCTAATTTTGATGTTTTGTCAAATAGTATTTATCAAATGTTTGCTTGGTAGTGCAAAGTACAGGTTAAGAGACAGTTTTTACTTTGGACGCTGAGTTGACTTGCAAAGGAAACGCTGAGTTGACTTGCATAGACATCAGTGTTATATGATACTCTTAGAACACTGTTCTCTAAGTGTATTCAGGACCTCCTGCATCAGAATCACCAGAAACTACTGACTGACTGACAGTAGTTTTAAAATATAAAGGACTGACTCAGAATCTGTGTGGACCCCAAGGTTCTTAAGAACCTGCAGTTTGAGAAACACTATCTTATATCACATATTAGTATGTCATATACTATGCATTACATATATCATATGGGAGAGTAGGAGGATGTTAGGAATGGAGAATTGTCATTAAAATCATGAGAGCCATTAAAAATTGTGAGAATCCTTTCTGTAGTGAGAAACTCTTTAAAGTCAGCGTTGTTTTTTCTTATTTCTTCCTTATCATACAACTAGCTTATTTTCAGTGGAATAAAAGTATAAGTGTAACTGAATAAGTAATAAGGTTACTCATATTCCTTTACAAATAAAGAAAAAGGAATAAAAATGTTAAAAATAGAGGAAATGTTACTTGAAATATTTGAAGATAAAGAACTTTACTGTCATGTATAATATTAAAAGTAGCTTATTTTTATATAATGCACTGATTCTGAGCTTTTCTAGTAACAGAGTAAGGGAGACATACAGTCAATCTACATGACTATTAAAATTCCGCTTATGGGAATTAAAAGGAAACACCTCTATAAACCGTACAGATAATAAAATAATTATAAGAAAATATTATGAACAACTTTATGCTAACAAATAAGACAAATTCGATGAAATTGACAAATTCCTAGAAAGACAAATTACTGAAATTAAATCAAGAACAAATAGAATTTGTAAGTAAACTTATATGAGCTAATAAAATTGAATTAAGAATTTATCACAAAAGAAGCTGAGGTGGTTCTATCAAACTTTAAAGGTAGAAAAGATATCCCAATCCTACACAAACTTCCCAACTCATTTTATTAGGCCAGTATTACCTCAACATGGATGCAAGACAAAGACACCAAAAGAAATCAAAACCACAAATCAATATCTATTGTGAACATACACACAAAATTCCTTAAAAATATGAACAAATGGAATCCAGCAACATATAGAAATCTATATACATCAAAACCAAGTGAAGTTTGGTAATGTAAAATCCAAAAATCAATGAACACAGCACATTATAATTGTAGAATAAAGGACAAACAAATAACAACAACAATACAAGCAAAGGAACCAAAAACTTACACATGATTATCTTTGTAAGTGCAGGAAAAGCATCTGACAAAATGCAACATCTGTTCCTGTTAAAAGCATTCCGGAAACTACATATAGAATGGAAATTCCTCAAACAGCTACAGGACTACTATGGAAAACCTACGGCTGACATCATATTTAATGATGAAGGAGTAAATGCTTTGCTCCCAAAACTGGGAATAAGATAAAGGATGCCTTTTCCTTACCACCTCTATTCAACATAATCACTGGTGGGTTGAGCCAGTCAAATAAGACCAGAAAAAGAAAACACACGCAGATTTAAACAAAAAAAAAAAAAAAAAGAGGATTAAAAACTCTCCTCATTCTCCTGATTTGCAGGTGGCACAGATCTTCTTTGGTGAAAACCCCAAAGAGATCTAGCAATATAAAACAAAGCAAACAACAGAAAATAAATTATGAGCAGCTGAAAGTGCAGAGATTTCTCATCTACCTCTCTTTACCACAACCCCTGGCACACAGTTTTCTCTATTTTTTATCTACATTTGTTACAATTGATGAACCAATATTGACACTTTATTATTAACTAAAATTCATAGTTTTCATTGGTGTTCACTTGTGTTGTATAGTTTATGGGTTCTGACAGGTGCATGATGTCACATATCCAGCATTACAGTCTCATATAGAAAACTTTCATTGCCCTAACAATGCCCTGAGCTCTGCCTATTCATGTATCCACCCTGCCTTCAAACTTCTAAAAACCACTCGTCTTCTTATTCTCTCTCTAGTTTTGGCTTTACCAGAATGTCATATGGTTGGAACCATAGAGTATGTAGCCTTTTCAGATGGAGTTTTTCCACTTAGAAATATTTAAGATCCCTCCATGTCTTTTTATGGATCACTTCTCTTTATGGCTCAAAAATATTCCATTGCATGGGTGCACCACAGTTGGTTTAATCTATTTGTCTGTTAATTTTTTTTTCAATTAAAAAAAGAATATCATTTTGCATCAATTTTTGGCAATTATGACTAAAGAAGTTATAAATATTTGTGTGAGCTTTTGTGTGGACATAAGCCTTCAATTCATGTGAGTAAATATCAAGAAGCATGAATGGTGGATATTACCATAAGAATGTGCTGAGAAAAACTAACATTATCTCCCGAAGTGGCTACTTTCCCACCAGCAATGAATGAGAGTTCCTGCTGCTCCACATCCTTGCCAGCATTTGGTGTGTCAATCTTTTTGATTTTAGCCATTCTAATAGGTATGTAGTGCTATCTCATTGTTTTAATTTGTAATCCTCTAATGACAAATGACAATTTTTATGCACTTTCTGATATGATCCTATGATATTTCTTCTTGAGCCTATTGAGATGATGGATTACACTGTTTGATATTTGAATGGCAAACCATCTGGCATACCTGAAATAAATCCTAACTGATTGTGGTATATAATTATTTTTACACATTGTTGAGTTAGATTTGTCAAAATTTTGTTGAGGATTTTTCCATCTTTGTTCACAAGAAATGTTTGCCTATAGTTTCTCTTTTCTTGTCTTTGTCTGGTTTTAGTACTGTACTAAAGGGTAAATCTAGCCTTACGGGATGAGTTAGGAAGCAGTCCCTCTATTTACATTTTCTGGAAGGGATTGCAGAGAATTGGTATAATTTCTTCCTTAAATATTTGGTGAAATTCACCAGCGAACCCATATGGGTCTGGTGCTTTCTGTTTCAAGGGTTATTATTAATTCATTTTCTTTGATACATATAAATATTTTAGATTATCTATTTATCCTTTTGAATTTTGCTAGTTTGTGTCTTTCAAAAAGATTGCTCATTTATCTGGGTTATCAAACTTGAGGGCATAGAGTGTCATACAGAAAATTTCTTTATCATCTTTTTAATATCCATGGAATTAGTTGTAAGACTCTCTCTCACTTCATTAGTAATTTGGGCCTCCTCTCTCTTTTTTTTTTTTTTTTTGCTAACCTGGTTGGAGACTTGTGAATTTTACTGATCTTTCCAGAGAACAAACTTTTGTTTCATCAATTGCCTTTACTGATTTCTTGTTTTCAGTGGTATTGATTTCTGCTCTAATTTTAATTCTTTCCTGCTTCCCTTGGATTTATTTTTCCTTTTCTAGTGAGTGAATGTGAACATTAGAATATTGATTTTAGATCTTTCTTCTTTTGTAATGTATGCAATCAATGCTAATAATGATCCTCTAAACACTTCTTTTGCTACATCCCACAAATTTTGATGAGCTATAATTTCATGTAGTTCAAAATATAAATTCTTTTTGAGAATTATTCTCTGATCCGTGTGCTATTTAGAAATGTGTTGGTTAACCTCCATATACTTGGAATTTATTATTGATTTCTACTTTTATTCTATTTTGGCCTGAAAACATACTTTGTTTTCTATTCTTTTAAATGTATTAAGGTGTGTTTTATTGTCCAGAATGTGGTCTATCTTGATGAATGTTCCATGCCGGCTTGAGAAGAATGTCTATTCTGCTGCTGTTGGATAAAATATTCCTTAAATGTCAAGTATCCAGTTGATTGACAGTGCTGTTCAGTTAGTTATACCCTTACTGATTTTCTGCCTCCTGGATCTGTCAGTTACTGATAGGGAGCACTGATGTCTCCAACTATAATAGTAGCTTTGTCTATATCATTGCACAGTTCTATCAGTTTTTGCCTTACATATACACATTAAGGATTATTATACCATCTTGGAGAATTGACCCCTTTTTCATCATATAATGTTTCTCTATATCCCTGATAATTTTCTTTGCTCTAAAGTCTAGTTTGTCCAAAATTAATATGGCCACCTGCTATGCACTGAATTGTGTTCCTCCGAAATTCATGTTTAAGTCATAAGCCCTAGTACTTCAGAATGTAACTGTATTTGGATTAAGTTTTTGAAAAGGTAATTAAGCTAAAATGAAGATTATTAAAATGATCCAATATAACTTGTGTTCTTAAAAGAAGAAGAGATTCGGTCACAGATACACATACGGGGGAAAACTGTGTAAAGACTTAGGAAGAAGATGGTCATCTATAAACCAAGGTTAAAGGCTTTACAAGAAACTGTTCCTGTCAACACCTTGATATCAGACTTCTCGCATTCAGAATTGTAAGAAAAGTAATTCTGTGTATTAAGCCACTCAGTCTGTTAGTACTTTGTTAGGATAACCCTAGGACACACTAGGGTTATTAACACTTCCCCAGCTTTCTTTTGATTACTGGTAGCATGATATATCTTCCTCCAGCTCTTTACTTTTAATCTGGGTCTTAAATTTAAAGTGGGTTTCTTATAGAAACCTATATGGTTGGATTTTGATTTTTTTAAATCCACTCCAGCAATCTCTTTTTTATTTGTTGTACTAGACCATTCAGGTTTAAAGTGATTATTCATATAGATGAATTAATATCTACCATATTTGTAACTTTTTTCTATCTGTTGTCCTTGCTCTTTATTTCTTTACTTCTATTCCTTTTCTGCCTTCTCTGAAATTGATCACATTTCATGATTCCAATTTCTATCCTCTCAGCATATTAACTATACTTCCCTTATTTTTTTTATTAGTGGTTACCCAAGAGTTTGTAAAATAATTTACAACTAATGTAAATCTCTTTTCCAATAGCACTACACCATTTCATGTATAATACACACACCTCACAACAAAATATTACCAATTTTTCCCACCTGTCTCTTAAAACATTTCTGTCATTTATTTCATTTATCCACATGCTATAATCACTCAATACATTGCTGCTATTATTATTTTGAAACAAAATCTTATCTGTTAGATAATTTGAGAGTGAAAAAATAAAATATTTTATTTTACCTATAGTTACTCCTTCTCTAATGTTCTTGCTTTCTTTATGTGTATCAAAGTTTTTGAACGATATCATTTTTCTTTTCTGTGAAGAACTTCTTACGACATTTATTTCAAGGTAGGCTTACTGGCAAAAAATTTCCTCAACTTTTGTTTTAGTATTTCTTCTTCATTTTTCAAGGATAATTTCACTCGATACAGAATTTTAGGTTGGCCTTTGTTTTTTTCTTTGAACATTTCAAATACTTTACGACACTCATCTTATATCAAGAGTAAGTTATTATTAGTAGACCATACCATTTATTATAAGGTTGAGTTGATAGCAAAGCAGAATAAACGTTTATTGTAAGGGTTTTAGTTTCAATGAATATAGAAGATGTGCTTCTTTACCTAACATGAATATAAATTTCAGAATTTATTTTTAAATAAAAGAATACTTACTGCTGAATTATTCATACCAATCAATTCTAGTTTTAAGGGAATAAAATAAAACATTAGATGCTTAAAATAAATGAAAATATTTTCTATTCAAAATTAAATAAAAACATTACAGGCCCTCGGGAGAGATTCTTAGATGTGACTTTTCCAAGCGACCTACTTTTAAGCAGTCATAATTACTTCCAATTGTCTTTCTATGCAATTTATGAAATGAAGGTTTTACTCTTTAATGGGTAATCTGCATTCTCTTAAAGATTGAAAGCAATGTCTATGGCTTAGTTATTCTTCACTGAAGCAAACTTTTTTGGGACTCAATTCTTATCTTATAGTTAAAATTCACATTTCAGGAAATTAATTTCAGGCTTGAAAGACAAGAGGCATACATATATCCGATATGATTACAGCATAAAAAAGCAAGCAACTTTGATTTCTAAAGTACTAAATGTCATGTTTGGGAACTCTTTTGAGACAATGTAAGTTAGATCCTAATTTTCAAAGAAGTCTACATGGAAATAATAAGTGCAAAATAACAGATCCAGTATGTGTGGCTGATGTAATTAGAATACTCATAGGAAATGCTTCAGTTAACAAAAGGCAAGAGTTCACATCATATTTAAACCAAGGCAGTGTGAACAATGAAGATTTTGAAACACTTTATTAAAAAAACCCTATATTTTCCTAATTTCTTTAAATCTGAAGTAGTTAAATCATATACTTAGATAAATGAAGGTGATTCGATGGCACATCATTTCTTTTCAAGTCTAAACTGTGAACAGGTAATGGTTATGCAGTGTTGTATGTTTTGTTTTGGAGTCCAATGTTCTTTGAGTTTTGTTTTGATGATATTTTGACTTTATGAAAATCAGGATATTAAGTTTAAATTCTCAGAGCCATAGTATTCTCCTCTGTAAAATGAAGATGATACTTAGCCTGGTAGCAATATAATTGTTTTGAAGATGAATGCTATACATTATGAAATAATTCAACCTATTTATATACTAAGTAAACAATGTTAAGTACCAAACTTGTAGTTAAAAACTGGTAAACAACTTTATAAAAGAAAATCTTACAACTTGCTTACCTTCAATAGGCTCTAAAAATCAGTAAGATTATGTCAAGTGGCGAACTGATCTCAGTGAAGATTTATTTGTAAAACAATAGAGTTTTACAAGTAAATAAATTACCCTAAAGGGCTATGATTGCTTCAATAATGTAAAACAACAAAATTTAAAATAAATTAAAATAATAATTCTTTGCTTTGGTTGCTACTTTCAATTCACTAGTGAAAAACAAAGGTTCAAAAAAATGAAGTTAAGCATACACCTAAGTCAAAGTTGATATCTGAATACGGGTTTTCCTAGCTCTAAGATCTGTATATGTACATTTTGTTTTGCTTTCCAGTAGACCATCCCAGTCTTCATTTTTTTCTTTTCTTAAGATTTTAGTATTCTCAGCAAGTCTTGGAAGTTTACTTATTTTCTCAAGGAGTTCTAGTTCTATGTTCTCCTTTTCAGTATAATAAAGAATTTGATACATGCTCGCATTTTCTTTTAAGTGCATTTAAGATATATAAGGTAATTTGGAGAAATTTTCAAATTACCAGAGTCTTTCTTATTCCTTCATCACCCATGCCCCTATGTGGAAGCTTAAAACAGAAACTTATAATATATTCCATGATTAAAAGTATTTTTAAAAATTGGAAGAAGTATGAAAATAAATGTGCTGCCTTGAACTTCTGGGGATCAGTGAGGCATGTGAGTTCAAACATCACTTTGCAGGTGGTTTGCTACTTGAATAATTAATTTATATGTAATATGTTTTTAATTGTATCTAAGAACTTATCTTTGTAGCTCAAATGCTTACTTAGGTTTTATTTTGATATTTTATTCTCAGAAATTATATAAAAACAGAGTAGTCTAAAATAATTTAATTTGTAGATAAGAGATTGCTAAACAGACAGTTATAAACTTTTAAGGAATCCTTTATCAAGGATGGACTATAACACCAAAATGTAATAACAGTCCTAGGAAAAGTTCAGGCCACAAACTTTAACACAATTTTTAATATTCATGTGACCTTTAGACTTGCTATTACTTTTCCAAACAGTTTTTCTAGAAGATCTAAGGATATTTAAGAATGAGATCTGTTTGTCAGATGCCTTTTGATTAGTCAGCATAACATTTAAAAAAGAAATAAGTGAACGTCTAAAATTTTGGAGATAAAAATCAGGATTGGTGAATTATCTATGAGAGAGAGTGAGACAAAGATAATGACATAAAAACCTGCTGAACATCCCTCCTCGCACAGGTGTACGGTATGTACAGCTACAAATGGAGCAACTACCCCCAGAGAAATGCAGAAACAAACTGAGTGAATCCTATACGTTGAGCTAACGAGAAAATACCCACATCAAAGCAGGAAAGGCTGAGACACACTCCCGCCATAAACCCCAGACCCGCACAGCACCCTACAATCAGGAGGGAACCCCTAACTCCCAGATTCTCCCTGAGAAGAGAAGGGTTTGGACCTCACATCTAGTGCCCAAACTTGTAAGACTCCCAATGGAAGGACGGGGCCCAAAACACCAAGCTGTGAAAGCCGACGGCAATGAAAGCCATTGACGAGTCCCACACTACAGCAAACAAAGAAGCGGTTCTTTTTTTTCTTTTCTTTTCCCTTAGAAACTACTTATTTTCTGTTAACCTTATTCCATTTTCTAAGAATCTGTGGAAAAACAACATAAGACCACTCAGTGGCTGTTCTTACCGTTCAGAGGCCTGAGCAGTGGGAGCTGCAGTCCTGACTCCAGCAGAGGCCTGAGGCCCAGTCGGTCCTCAGCAGGGAGTGGCAGGATGGGCACTGGGGCTCTTTCAGCACCGTCTGCGGCCTCGGGTTGAGGCGCAGTAACCTCGGGAGCCGTAGCAGTCCGTTCACCGTGAAATTTCTACTCATTTGCGGCCTTTTCTGCAGACCCCGCCCTCCCTTTCCATCTCTTCAGGATCTGTGGAGATCACGCGCGACCTCCCTCGATTTTCCCGCGAGAAGATGCCGCACATGCGCAGAACTTCCCAGGCCCGGCCAGTTTGCTCGGTGAGAGACCCGCCGAGGGAGTTCCGTTGTTGCTTAGGCGACGATGTCTGCTTAGCACAGAGGAGGGTCTGGTACCGAGAGCCTTGGTAGACAGGTTAATACCAGACACCTCTAGTAACCAAGAGTCGCGGCTCCTGGAAGGCTGCCTGGATCTGGTGATCGGAGGCTTAGGAGCGAAGCTGCGGCAATAGGAGTAGTTCCAGTGACAGCAGCGAACGTCAGCACAGCTCCCTGGTCAGCATTCCTCGAGGATGTGACTCTTACATCATTCAGGTTTTCAATGACAACAATAGCACGAGCTGCTGGCAAAAGCTTCTCTCAGGTTCTCCTCACTTGTATGATGTAGATGCCATCACTTTACCTCTAGTTGAAGTACTGTTCCATGTGGAAGTCAAGGTTGGTGCCTCCTAAGTGGATTCCTGCTTCAAGGAATTTAGGACATCCTTCTCCTTTATTTGTAGCATGTCGGTATCTTCAGACATTATAAAAGTTTCCTTTAATTTAGGACGGGAACCCAGAACAACTTCACGTGGACCCTGTGTATCTCTTATAGGTTATTGTTTTGTGGTTTCCAGGGAGCTTACGTAAAACTTAAATGCCTAAATCTTGTGGGCATTTAATAAAGCTTTCAAGAGACATCAGGAAATTCAGGAGAAGGCAAAAAACTATTTTTGGAACTTCTCTTGCCTTTCACAATTATTAAAATATTCTCTCATATTTTTATACTGTAGGCCATTCCCAAGCACTTTTTAAATTATGCATGCACAATATGCATGTCATATATTCAGAGGGTGATGATCTGTCCAAGGTGATAGATTTGGTAACTAGCAGAGCCAAAAACAGGACCCAAGTCTCCAAGTTTTAATTTGGTACTGTATGTTTTATACTAAGGGAACCCTTACAAACAACTTTCTGAAAGCCTGAGAATCAAAGAGTTTACAATACAAAAACCTACCCAAGAAGTCTGTGTGTGCATGTGTTTGAATGTGTGTGTGTGTTTTAATAGCTTTTTGAGTCTCTGAAATTCCCAGTACATGGTCTTCTTAAAATATGAGGTCAGCTCCTGAAATGATTTTAAAACAACTTAATAACCCTAATTTTATTAATTTGCAGTACCAAGGATTTTATTTTTTCATTTCTGGAATACTTTACTATTCTAATAGTAGAACAAAGTAATATTATTATGCATGCTTGTCATAATGCATTATTGAAAAAACAATAAAATAATACTGTTTGAAAATCAACTTTTCTTATTGATCAATAAACTTCCCTATACTCAATAGCTGAAATGAACCCCCCAAACTGAATTAAGATAAGATGAGTGTGTTTTGGTTTCTCTACCCCAATATTGCAATGTTTGTGAAAAGATATACAATCAAAAATATTTTAATTCAGGCAAACATGGTTATCTTCATTATTCTTACAATATTGACTCATGCTCATACGATACTTGTTGCATGATCTTTTCGCGGGCCTCTCACTGTTGTGGCCTCTCTTGTTGCGGAGCACAGGATCCAGATTTGCAGGCTCAGCGGCCATGGCTCACGGGCCCAGCCGCTCCGCGGCATGTGGGATCTTCCCGGACCGGGTCACGAACCCGAGTCCCCTGCATCGGCAGGCGGACTCTCAACCACTGCGCTACAAGGGAAGCCTTTGTTGCATGGTCTTTTGCCAGCCATGTTAAATCTTCCTGTTTTATACTAAGTTTTTTACACATCGAAATCTATGATGCTAATATAATAAAGGATGATTTTAATATTACTTCACTTACATTGAAAATTCATTTTGACTCATATGTCCTTGAAGTTCTATTTTATCTTATATTTTACAATTTGTAAATTTTTTACACATCCCTGCTCTTCTGTTTCCCAAAGAAACTGGGAATGGAAGAGCTATTATATGTGAAAATATCAGTAGATAAAACTGTCACATTCCTAGCATGGTCAAAGTAGTAACTTTTTATTCTGGCAAGAACAGTCTGTTCTAGTATTTCCAACTCAATTATTTGTACAGAAAGGCATCTGAATGACTTTCAGATAACTCGTGATTTTGGTCAAACTTCTATCACTTTTCCTTTTGCCATCCTTTCACCTCTATTTCTCTTTTACTAAATTACGAAAATTTTCAATGATTTTTAAAAAATAATTCACTTTTTATTTGATAAAATACATTTTTGACTTATTTCCACTAAAGCAATGATAATCTTCATAATAGTTTTAGATCTCTGTAAACAAAGAAATAAAAAGAATATATGCTTGCTTTATAAATTGTCCAAGTGATTGAGAAAAGTTAAAAGTAAAAGTTACTGTAAAAAATACTTTCCTGGGCTTCCCTGGTGGCGCAGTGGTTGAGAGTCTGCCTGCCGATGCAGGGGATGTGGGTACGTGCCCCGGTCCAGGAAGATCCCACAGGCTGCGGAGTGGCTGGGCCTGTGAGCCATGGCCACTGAGCCTGCGCGTCCGGAGCCTGTGCTCCGCGACGGGAGAGGCCACAACAGTGAGAGGCCAGCGTACCGAATAAAAAAAAAAAAAACTTTCCTAAACATTGAAAGATATTTTATAAGCTCAGCTCTTCATGTATGAATTTTAAATAATTTTGTAATTTTTTGTTTTGCATTTTTAGTTGCTTGGTTCCTACCACTGAAGACAAGTTTATAACCATCAGGATGTTCCTGAAATAATACATCAGTAAGTCCTCAAGGTTATTATAATATTCAAAAATATTAACAAAATAATATACTGGCCAATACCATGACATATACTATACTAGTTTATGAAAGAATATTTGTGCTCTGTTAAGTAGTTGGCAGGATGGCATGAGTTTTCCCTCAGGTTCAATACTGCTTTCATTCAGGTTCTAGCATTAACTGTAAGACTATTTTCCACACACAGTAAGATAACAGAGTTGAAGTAAGACCTAGAGAACTCCTTATGCTCCCACTGAGACAGCCACTTTACTTTCTCTCAAATATCCTGCCTAAGCGTCCAGTCCCATAAAAGGACACTGTTATTAGCATAGCTACCCATACTTCCGTGGTCATCATAACTCCCTAATTTAGCATGAGAGCTAGACTCATCATGTCTTTCATTCTAGGTGATCTCAGTCCCCACAAACTAGTCAACCTCCCCCAAATTCCTTAATATTTAGACTCTTAAAAGACCAGCACTTTGATTTGCTTGTTATAATGTGATTCCTCCCTGTTTGCAGTCATCTATGTCCTTCTGTAATTCCCCTCATTCAGTGAAGATTTTCATGTGCTTCCTTGTATATTACCAGTTATATATTTCATCATTCATGATCATTCAATGTAAATATATTATCTATTCTCCATAGTTTCTTGACGCTTTCTCCTCTATTGAATTTTTCTTCCACCTGACCTCAGACATACTAATTGCCACACCTAGGTTTGCAATGAGCAATAATTGAACCACCTCCTGAATTTCAATATCTTTTATCTTTCTATCACCTTCTATCTTCATAATGCAATCACTCAAATAACTTGATTCTAAATTTTTATAGTTATTTCTATAACCTACAAGTTACTGACCTTTTTTACTTTTCATCAGCCTCTCACATCCTGACTTCTCTGTATACAGAACCAGTTGTCCACATTTATAATTATCTCCTTGCATATATCCTCAGGTTTGCTCTCTCCCTTGATTAAATTCCTGAGATTGGCAGGGGGGTGTGGATTACAACCACATTTGAATTTTACATTCTGCCTGCAATGCAGCATGTGAATATAGCTGGGGACACACACACAAACATGCACACATGTGCACATTCTCACCTTTCATTAATCAGTATAATCCTCAAGGGAGTTCTCCTATACTTATATCAATTCATTTTTCCTATTTTTCTATGCAACTAATTCTCTATGCCTTCTTCTCAGTCCTCAGTTAGTTTTGTTTCTTACATCGCTGAGCTACTGTAGGCAATCAAAAGAGATCTCCCATATCTACCGAGTGCAAAAATTATCAGACTTTTCCTTTGTTTCCCCTTTACAATGAATGATTTAGAAATATTTCCATCCGAGGCCAAAATCTCCACATGTACATTGAATCCCACTGGTGTATCGCTACAAAGAATTCCTATTTTTAAGTTTCCCTTTTTTTTTTTGCCTCAAGAATAATTCCTATCAACAGTAAGAAAACACTTTAATATTTTTCACTGCAAAACAAATGAACAAACAACCTTATCCAACATCTTCCTCCACTTACCACTCCTGTGCATGCTTCTGTTTTGTAGCAAGTCATCAAGGAGTGCTCTACTTACATTATTCTCCATTCTCTCCTGTTGAATTCTCTGGAATCCAGGCCAGTCAGTTCCTTGTCCCCACTACACAGAGGAAAGAAGCCCAGTGATATCCACTATGCCAATCTAATGACAATTTTCATTCTACAATTCATTCAATATATTAGCTGCATTTGCCATAGATTGGTTTTCCGTGATAACTGCTTTATTTTGGATATCAACTTACTACACTGTTCATTTAAAACCTTTCTCTCGGGCTTCCCTGGTGGCACAGTGGTTGAGAGTCCACCTGCCGATGTAGGGGACACAGGTTCTTGCCCCGGTCCGGGAAGATCCCACATGCCGCGGAGTGGCTGGGCCCGTGAGCCATGGCCGCTGAGCCTGCGCGTCCGGAGCCTGTGCTCCGCAAAGGGAGAGGCCACAACAGTGAGAGGCCCGCGTACCACAAGAAAAAAAAAAAAAAAAAACACTTTCTCTCTAGGTAGGTAGGTAGATAGATAGATAGGGATAGAAATTACATATTTTTCCTTTATGTATCCCCAAAATCTGTACTCTATAACAACCCAAGAAGGCTTGAGCCTCTTCTTTGTAAGTATTCTCTTCCTACTTATTTGTTTTAATAGACTTCATTTTTAGAGCCATTTTACGTTTATAGCAAAATTAAGAGGAATGTACAGAGATTTCCCATAAACGTCCTGCTCCCACACATGCATAGACTCCTCTATTATCAACATTTGTTATATGGTACATTTGTTATAATTGATAAGCATATATTGAGACATCAATATCACCCAAAATGCACTCTTGGTTTTGTACATTTAATTTTTATGGAGATGAAATATGTTCTTCATTTTAGTATCATATAGAGGATATTCACTCCTGTAAAAATCCTCTGTGTTCCAGCTGTTCACCACTTATCCTCACCCAATCCCTGGAACTCACTGATCTTTTTACTGTTTCCATAATTTTGTCTTTTCCAGAATGTCACATAGTTGGAATCATATAGTATTAGCCTTTTCAGATTGGTTTCTCCCACTTATTAATATGCATTTAAGGTTCCTCCATGTCATTTAATGGCTTGATAGCTCCTTTCTTTGTAGTTGTGAAAAATACCCCATTGTCTAGAATACCACAGTTTATCCACCCGCCTAGTAAAGAACACCTTGGTTGCTTCCAAGTTTTGGCAATAATGAAAAAGGCTGCTATAAATATCCATGTGCAGGTAATAGCATAAACATAAGTTTTTAACATCTTTGGGTAAATATGTTTAAGAAGTTCAGTTTGTTGGATCGCATAGTAAGAGTATATTTAGTTTTGTAAGAAACCACCAAACAGTCTTCCAAAGTGGTTGTATTATTTTGCATTCCTACTAGCAATGAATAAGAGTTCACATTGGTGCACATCTTGCCAGCATTTGGTGTTATTCGTGTTCCAGATTTCTGCTGTTCTACTAGGTATGTAGTGGTATCTCATTGCTATTTTAATTTCTATTTCTATGACAACATATGATGTGGAGCATCTTTTTATGTGCTTACTTACGATATAATCTTCTTTGGTGAGGTACCTATTAAGATCTTGGCCCATTTTTTAATCAGGTTGTTTTTTCTTTGTTAAGCTTTAAGAATTATTTGTATATTTTGAATAACAATCCTTTATCAGATATGTCTCTTGAAAACAGTTTCCTCCAGTCAAGGGCTTGTCTTCTCATTCTCTTGACATTTTGCAGAGCAGAGGTTTTAATTTTAATGAAGTCCAGCTATTCAATTCTTTCTTTCATGGATCATGTCTTTAAATTTGAATCTAAAACCTCATCATCATACCCCAGGTCATCATACTTCTACATCATCTTCCAGAAATTTTACAGTTTTGTGTTTTTAATTTAGGTCTGTGGTCCATTTGGAGTTAAGTTTTGTGAAGGGTATTAATTTTATGTCTAGTTTTATTTTTTGCCTGTGGATGTCCTGTAGTTCCAGTGACATTTGTTGAAAAGACTATCTTTGCTCTATTGTATTACCTTTGTTCCTTTGTCAAAGATCAGTTGACCATATTTTGTGAATCTATTTCTGTGCGCTCTATTACGTTGCATTGATCTATTTGCCTATTATCTTGCCAACACCACACAGTCCTGATTATTTACATCTATAGTAAGTCTTGAAGTACAGCAGTGTTAGTCCTCCAACTTTATTCTTCAAGCATTGTGTTGGATACTCGAATTTTCGCCTCTCCAATATAAACTTAAAATTTTTTTGTGTGTGTCCTCAAGTTGCTGGGACTTTGATTAGGCTTGCATTGAATCTATAGATCGACTGGGAACCACTGACATACTGACAATACTGAATCTTTCTATACATGAATGTGGAGTATCTCTCCACTTATATTGTGCTAAAGTTTTGTAGTTTTCTTCATATAGAGCCTGTCCATATTCTGTTAGATTTATACACTTAAGTACTTTATTTTGGGGGGTGTGAATATAAAGAATATTCTGTTTTTAATTTCAAATTTTATTTGCTTACTGCTGGTATTTAGGAGAGCAATTGACTTTTTTATATTAACCTTATATCCTGCAACTTCTTTATAATCAATTAGTTCCAGGATGTTTTTTGTAGATTCTTTTGGATTTTCCACACAGACCATCATGTTATCTGGGGACAAATACAGTTATTATTTCTTCCTTCCCAATTATTCCTTCCTTTTCTTAATACATTAGTTATGATGTTGAAAAGCAGTGGTGAGAGGGTGAATCCTTGCTTTATTCCTGATTTTAGTGGGAGAGCTGAGAATTTCTCACTTTGAGTTTCTAAGTTTGATATTAGCTGTAAGTTATTTATACATATTGTTTATCAACTTGAGGAAAGAGTTTACTGAGAGTTTTTGTCATGAATAAGTGTTGGATTTTGTCAAATGCATTTTCTACACCATTGACTAACATTTAGGTTTCTAATCCATAATGGATTCTATTCCTATCATAAAACTAACCTAAGAGAATTTTCTTTCAACAACAAAAAAAATGTAATGGTCACACTCAGTCTCCCATTTGCACTAGCTATACCAAAAGACTTCTTTAGCGTCAAATGAATAATATATATATATAATATATTATATATATATAATATATATATATTTGGAGTTAGTTTAGTTGGCATGTGGATAATATTACCTCCCAGACATACTTGCTCTCTCTCAGCCATTGCCATAGCTCTGAACATTGTGCAACAATGTCTGCTCTTCCCTAAATAAAAATAATAGCAATCTGGAGAAATCTAACTTCCTATACAGGGGGATGAGTGAGAAAATCCAAATAGCTTTAACCCAGAAGCTTCTGGCCTGTTCGGCTGGAAGGACTTCTAATTTAATGTAATAATGTTGAATGGGACTGCTCACTTTGAAAAAGAAAATAGCTGACTTAGGTCAATTATTCTCTAGGAGCAGATTCTGATGTGGGGATTCTTGTTCAAGTATTATTTGGGGTATGCTTTCAGGAGAAGGGAAATTGAGAAAGCAAGAAGGGATAGAGAAATAAAGTTAAGCAAGAATATATTCTTAGCTTTAGAAACACAGACAAGTCCTGGAGCACAACTTAGAACTTGAGAACTTTTGTCTCAACTTGAGACAAAAGGCTGGCCTTTGGCATCCCCATGTCAGGCATTAGGCAAGGTCTGCGTAGAGTGGCTCCCATTTGACCATGCTCAATTAAGAAAAGAGGGAAGACTGAACTGTTATCAGGCAACAATAACAGAGCTGGAGGATGGAAAGCAGGCCAGGAAAGGGGCTAGGGATTGGAAATAGCAACATCTACTCTTAGAACTGACACTTATACAGCTTTTTGGGGCCAGGTTTCCCTACAGAGAGATGCCTCTGAGCTTTTTCATTTTAGATATGGCCCAAAAAAACCATCTTTTGCTTAGCAGTCAGTACTCCTCAGTAAGAGTGAGTCCAGTAAAATTAAATCCAGAAGGTCTGGAGACCTCCATCATAAGATATTTGGAAACACTTGAGCATATCTCAATGCATATCAAATATAGATTGCATCTTAGGAATATGATAGATTTAATAAGTTTCATTTCTGCTGTCACTAACTAGGACATGGAATTAGTACCTCTGAACTTCACAAAGAATTGGTAACCAAGGTGCATAAGCAGTCACCAAAACACTAAGCTGTTCTCTCTTGGTAGTTTCTGTGTGTTTGAATTCTTTGCAATAATCTTAAGTAAAATACATTTTAAAAATCTATTTTTTCCATGGCTCAACTATATAGAGGAAAATATTATTTTTAATTATTTGATTGTGTTCTTCAAATATGAATATTATTCTGCCTAGTATTTTGCCATAGTTCAAATGTTAAGCTCAATAAGAAAAACATGAAAATATCATTACTATGTTTAGATTTTGCCAAGATTGTGTGTATGGCAGGAAAGGAAGCCTTGAGCTCTCAATGTTTCTAATAAGAACATTGGAATTGCACCATTCGTTCCTCCTTATGTACTCCCTCCTGAAAACAGTTAAACATTTTCCCCATTCCTATTTATCATCCCATGTTTTTCCCTTCTGGTTAATTCTTACCATAATAAATGTGATCAATATCCTCCCAGACACTCAGCAAAAAAAAAAGTAAATTCTTCCCCTTTCTCCTTTCTCACACATTCATTCACAAAAACTTTTCCAACTTCACAAAATTTTCATTCACACTTCCCTTACTCTTCTTTAGGATTTGCTCAATTTTTTTTACATATTTGTGGGCCTCCCATTACAATCAACCCACAAAACTGCTATAATATCTGTGTTTTGGAAACACAATCTGAATGTCAACAAACTACCTAAGACCTTACCCTCCCTCCCCATTGCCTGTTTAATAATAGAATACCTTCCTGGTATAGCACGTAAGATGTTGTAATATGACTGTTACATAGCTTTTGATACTGAATCTACATATATCCTGAGTCTGTCCTCTGATCCCATTCCTGCACCTCACGGTGACCTTTCATATGTCTGAAATGCATTTCTTTTCGTGCCTATTCTATTCCTCAGTTTCTTTCCACTTGGCTAACCTTATCTTTTATTCATACACCCCTTAACTGTTACTTTATAAGGAAAGCATTTACTGCTTAGTAGTTATGTAGGGAGTCTTTTCTTTTTTTGCATGCACCCCTTTTACTGGTTCTTAAAATGAGGGTCTACAAATGCTAACCTTTCTCTCTACTTTGGTGTTAACATGTTGTGGTTTCACATTTCCTCTTAACTGTAGGAGGTGTTTTCTAGCAAGAAGAATGTGAGATTGGCTAATTTTTGTTGTTAGAAACAGGAGCAGCACCCCTCCTTCTCACAATAGCCTTTTTGCATGCCGTTATCATGATACATTTTTACTATTTGTTTACTGTATTGTGCACTCCTTTTGTCCCTGATCTAAAGTCAAAGTCCAAGAGAAAGCAGGCTAGCTAATGCAATTTTGTTACCTGATTATTGTTACCCTAATTAATGAGTAGAACTAGAAAGGCAATTCAGTGTTCCCAATGTTATATTTTACGCTTGTGTTTTGGTCATTAGCACTTTCATACCATAACAGTTCATGTAGAAATCTCTATATATATTTCCTATTCTTTTTGCTTAAGTAGAAAACCAGAGAATATTTGTTCTGTATCACATATTATAGGCTAGATTTGTAGATTTACTGGAATAAAATAATGCAACTCTAAAATAGCAGTAATGTAACATTACTAAGAGCATAATTTAAATTTTGTTTAATTGTAGTAAAAAACATCATAAATTTTATTGTCTTAACCATTTTTAAATGTATAGTTCAGTGACATTAGGTATATTCACACTGTTGTAAAACTCATCTCCAATATTTTTTCATCTTGCAAAACTGAAACTCTATATCCATTAAAAAAACAACTCCCCTGTGCCCCATTCCCCCAACCCCTGGTAACCACATTACTTTCTATATACATGAATTTGACTACTTTAGATACCTCATGTAAGTGGAATCACGCAGTAATTGTCCTTTTGTGATGGGTTTATTTCACCTAACATGATGTCCTCATATTGTAGCATGCAACAGGATCTCCTTCCTTTTCAAGGCTGCCTAATACCCCATTGCATGTATACACCAATTTTGTTTACCTATTCATTTGTCCATGGACCTTTGAGCTGCTTCCACCTCTTTGTTATTCTGAATAGTGTTGCTATGAACACGGGCGTGCAAATATCTCTTTGAGATCCTGCTTTGAATTCCTTTGGATGTATACCCAGAAGTAGGGTTGATTTCTACATAAACTATACATACCCGCAGGGTTCCCAAGTGAGACAAAAAGCCCTATATCTCAATCTAGTTATGAGATTGAGCTCAGAGTCCAGAATTTCTGGTTGATGCTTTATGTCTTCCTGAGGGAAGGGGACACTTGATGAGACCTTAGTTCTGCTCCCTGGAAGGAGCTTCCATGTTCATGATTCTCCAGAAACCCTGTTTTCACTTTCTGGAAGATCCCTTCATTTCCATTGTTTTTGGCATTAGCAACTTGATAGATTGAAAACATTTCATCCTGTTTCCTTTCAGCAGCTTGTAGAGGGGACACCAAGGCAAGCTTTAAATCTCAGAAGTTTTTAGCTTCTTTATTCACGCAGAGTGGAAAACATAACTCTCCTTAATTTAATTGGCTTTTATTTTTATTTCTTTGGTAACGGACACTACTCTGAGGCAATAATCACACTCATGATAATTTTCATAATCTACTCCTTATATTTGTATACATCTTTGCTTTCCCATCCCTATGCCTCCCTTTATGATTTAGTCTCAGGTACTGTGAGCCCACAGTGCTAGACTGGGAGAAATGATTAGCTTCTTTTCTCTGAAGTACAGTATTTTGTCCAATTAAGAAACAGGATTTACTGCAAACCACACTATTAATCCTTTAATCTGAGACTTCTTAATCTAAACAGAGCTTTGAACAGTAAGTGTGATGTACATATAATTGGTTTCACGATTATTGTAATGGTGAATTCTAAATGTTTTTTGTAGCCCATGACTTTCTTTTTTAAAAATATATTTTAGAAATTGCATGTGAGAAGCAGCTGTTTTTTCAAACTGCTAAGTTTTTGTACTCCTTATCTCTTTTCATTCCTTTTATCAAACCTGAAAATTAATATCTGACCTTTTTTTGCAGTCAATAGCCAATCATACACACTTCTAATATTTGGTTTCCAACTTTTTGTCTAAAAGATATAAGGTCATTACATCCATGATCTGTCTTGTTATTATCAAAAGTAGCCAGTTTACCAGTTCTTTTTATCACTCTATTGCCTGAGTCACTATTTTTCCATGTTGCAATAAGAGTTTCTCCTATTTTCTGCTCACTGCAGGACTTTTAAAATGTGCCACACATTGTAGTTATTTGTAAAGCAGCATCTCCTTCTGTGACTGTGTATATCAGAATGGGGTCAGCTATGCTGAGGTAGTAAAAAACTGCTTTTAAATTCCACCGGCTTAGTAAAACAAAATTTTATTACTTACACTTTTTCCAAAATGAGTTGGTTGGCTCGACATTAGCCTCACTAGAAAACACAGATTAGTTCCATTTCATTTTGACTCTGCTTCCAAGATCACCATGACAGTAGAAGAAAACAATATAAATAGTGTGGCTTGTAATAATTCTGCCCAGAAATGTCTCCTATCACTTAAATTACCACTCCATTGGCCAAATCAAGTCACAGGTCCATTCCTAACTTCAAGGGCATAGAGAAACATAGTCTTATCATGTGCTTCTTTAAAGAGATGGCCCAGAAATCTTTGGTGACTAGCACTAATGTCTAACACAATGTCTGTATACCAACAACACAAAGGAAAGTAAGACAATCTATCCATAAAGAATGAAAGGAAGTTTAGAACTTACCCAGCATAATTTTCTATTAATACATATTCTCTTTCATTGCAAATATTTGAATAGAGCTTTTTTATATTTAATTTTGTTATATTATTTTGAATATTTAGCAAACAGTTGAAGATACAGTAGTTGCAAATTGGTAGGGGTTTCATTTTGTTCCCAGATCATAAAGCTCAGAACACATGTCCTTAGAACAAAAAATAATGAATAATTATATATTCTTTTTTGAGATGTAGAGTTAATCCTGGTTAATTGTATAGTTTTTATAGTAAGATTATCTGTTTTATCTAGAATATAGTAATCCAGCTTCTTTTGGAATAACTGATATATTCTGATTTTTATTTGCGTAGCTTTTTCATTTTGAAATGCATCTCCTCAATATACTTTTTAAAACTTTTTAATTAAAACAAAAAGTTTAAAAACACTTTAAAAAGTCTGTAAGGTAAGCTGTTTGGATAAGAGGGAAATAAAGATTCTTTTCATTCTTTTAAATTTTGTCAAGCCATCACCACCTCATAAAACCCTTCAGGTAGATTTGATATGCTCTGTTGTTTTTCCTTGGCCCTGCTGAATAAATTGCTTTTAATTTCTTATTTAGAGGCTCGGAATGCCACTGAACATGCCAAGATTTGTTTTCTAAACTATGATTCTGCTTGTGTTTTTGTTTTTTGTTACTTTTGTTTCCTTCTCTATTAATTCAAATGCAGTTGATGCCTGGCTTCCAGGCATTTGCATCGCAATAACACCCAGTGGCTAGCTAGAGAGCCCTGGCCTGGAGCCAAAGAAGCTGAGCTGTCCCAGGCTTCCTTGTGCTTTCACTGCTCTATCAATGGACCTTTGGTATTAGCTGAAAAAGGTGCAATAAATCGGGCTGTTTCTTCAGATGAAACCCTATGATTGAATTAAAGAGCGTTTTAATATTTTACAGGAATCTCAGAACATCTGTTAAAATCTAGCTGGATATGCTGTGGTCTAATGGACTGGAAAAACATTTTGTGACTCCACTCTAGTAATTTTCTTGGCTGCCTTTCTTATTGTTAATGTTTCAGCAATTGCATTGTGTGTCACTGAGTGATCAAAGCAATTTCCACTCACAACTCAAAACTAGGCAGTTACCCTCTTTTTCTTTTTTAAATTTTCTTTTTTTTTTTTTTTGGTAGTGAATTGTCGCAAGTATCTTCATCTTAAAACCTTAACCCCAGCAAACTCAAAGGTGTTTGACTATAGTTCAAGAAAGTATGAATTCTAAACAAAAATTATTACCCTACTACTGGAAAATTCATTTAAGAATTCACATAACACATATCTAAGAAGTAGAATTTTTTCCATAATTGAAGTCTAGAGACAAAATGAAAAATAGTTTTGACATTCTCTCCTTCTCACACATATACATAACTGAAAATGAATAAACTTTCATTGTTTCATCATTTCAAAATAAAATGTGAAAAAGATGATACTTTAAAGCCTGGGTTCTATGATATCACTAATGTAAATTTGTTCATCTATTTATCAATTTAATAATTATTATTTATTGCCTTCTATGTTTCAAGAATGATGCTAGATTCTATACCTTAGAAAAGTTTATCTCTTAAGAGAAACTGGTAAACAGATAGTTAAATATGGTATGCATAAACAGAGCACAAAAGAAAATTTGGTTGGGTCAAGGTTCCATTTACAACAAATGATTTTGCTTTGTAAGTCTTTCAGTCTCAATTCTAATCTGTTATAGAGAAGGAATCTGTTCAAATTTTATTTCATCCAGCACCTAGTACCTTATATTGCAAATACTTTTCTTCCCAGTCTTGTTAATTGATAATGTCCTATTATATACAGCATAATTCATGGTACTAACACTACTCTTAGTTTTTCTGTATATCTGTAATTACTCTGCAATGCTAAATGTGTTATCATGTCTCACAGCAGTACTAAATCGATGTGAAAGTGTTATTATTCACCAATGTACAGTTCTTTTCCAATTTAGTGCATAGGGGAGGATCATTGTGAAGTTAGGGGTGGTCAGCTTTTTGCTCTGACCAATGAAACGTGAGTGAAGGTACATGTTGTACCTTCTCAGTGAAGTCTGCCTGAATGACACATTAAAGTTGCAAGTCCTCCCAATCAACAATCCTTATGACACTGTTGGCTTTGTTTTCTGTATAGTATTTATTACCATTTAGAAAACAACATATTTCATGTAATTGTTGTATGCTTTCCCATGCTCTGAAAGGTACATATTTGAATGTAAGATTAACAAAGGCAAAGTATTTCTTCAGTTTTTCTACTGATATTTTTTCTTTCTCTTTGGATCTAAAGTAGTGCTTGGAATATAGAAAATACTGTGCAAATTAACAGTTATCACTGGGGAAGGGTATGTGATAGGCAGGAGTATATTGTTGTTTCCAAAACACTGGAAATACACATATGTGTGTGTGTTCATGTGTAATAATATATACACATGCACACACATAGAGTACATATACACACATTTTATACATATTATTTGCATATTATATATCAATATACATTAAATGTATAAAATACATTTCTTTATATAAAAGACACATACATGTATACTTTCATCTATGTATACATAGAATACTAGAGATATACATACATACACTATTTCTTGTGTGCTTGAGTTCTCTTGTTATTACTCTTTAAATTGTTCATTTATATTATACATATTTTTATATATGGTGTAGTTCACTAAAAGCATTAAAAGAGTAAGTGTAGTGGGAGAACAAATTTAGGAGACTTAGATGAGAAAGGATTAATATTATTCCAAGTAGAATATTTCAGTTTAAGAGTTCAGAGACGGTGTATTTCTGTGTATTTCTGATTATGATGATGTATTGGTGTGGCAATGGGATATAAAGTTAAAGTGGAATGGAATGAAAATTGCAGCAGTGGATGTGTTTAAGGATTGATGAGACCAGGTTTAATAGCTCTTGACATCATGAAATATGATGGCAGGTTAGTCAATTGGAATGAGTGTCATTCAGGAGCCCAAACTAATTTGGAAGAGTAACGATGAGTGTGGTAGAATCATCAGATTACCATTATCACAAAGGCGTTGAAATTTTATGGTATGCTTTTAATAATAGCCTTGAAATCAATACATGTTTTCACCTTCCTGTCATTTCCCTTACCTCTTTTATTCAAAGAAGCGAATTCACAGAAGCTCCTACTGCAGGTTCTGTCCCCTCTTGGTTTCTAAAGCAGTGTAGACACGAAGCAGAATGGTGCTGGAAATTTAGTTCTCCTTTCCTTCTTCACCAGCCAGGCCTGGTGGACTTACAAACTGCTAAGTCAATCCATGTAGCTTTCTGACCACTCTAATGGAGAAAAAAAAGCATCATTTTCATTAATCTAAGTCTGTTTTCCTATAATCATGATCCACATGTCATAGATTAGTTTTCCTTTGTGATGAAACAGATTAAATCTAAACCTTTCAAATTTTAACTTGCTTGAATCAATAACACAAGACTGACCAATAGATTGTGAATTTGTTTTTTTTTTTTTTTGCGTTACGCGGGCCTCTCACTGCTGTGGCCTCTCCCGTTGCGGAGCACAGGCTCCGGACGCGCAGGCTCAGCGGCCATGACTCACGGCCCCTGCCGCTCCGCCGCATGTGGGATCTTCCCGGACCGGGGCACAAACCCGTGTCCCCTGCATCAGCAGGCGAACTCTCAACCACTGCGCCACCAGGGAAGCCCGAATTTGTTTTTTTTATTTGCCCTTATCAGAGGTAGCATTTGGGCAATGGATTCACTCCATGACTGAGGTTTCTGAGCCTGATTTCTAAATAAATATGCCATCCCCTTGCCATCTCATTTTGGAGGATTGAACTCTTGATTTTGTTACTGTGTTTTCCAGAAGCCTGTCTGTTTTCTGTATTCACTCTTGTACAGAGTAGACTAATTATTTCCTCTGAAGAAGCAAAAGTGATTGTTACCAAATAATGTTTCATAATATTTGAAAACAAGCATTATGTGATAAATCTCATTTCTTCAAATTTTCCAATTTTGGGCAGAGCTTTTGATCTCCACTACCTTTGACACATTCATCTTGTTGGAAAACACTGTACACAGAAAGGAACAGACTAAAACTGAGTCATAATCCTCTTCTTTCTACACATTGAGTGAAAAATGAAAAATTGCATACATTTTTGAGAGTTGCAACACACTGATAGAACTTCTGTTAACCAAAAGGCATATTTTCCACATGTTAATGTTAAGCCAGGTAATACCCATTGCAAATATTAATTGTTTTACTCACTGAAGTATAAACTTCATTTTTCCACTGTTTCAATCAACTTATATTCAACCTGTTATTCTAGATGCTCATATTACTTTAGGACCATGATTCAAACATGTAACTTACTGCCCATTGTCCTTGCTCCCTGAAATCCATAAACTTGTATAACGTTAATCCAATAATCCATAACAAATACTTAATGGAACATAAATTTATTTTAATGAACAAACAATTCTGAAAAGCCAGAAAGGAATCCAAACTTTGACTAAAAACAAGACAAAGATGTTGAGGAAAACTAAAAAGAATTTTGAACCAAGTAAACCATAAAACAGGTACGGGACATATTTTTTAACTTCTACATAGTGGAAAATATAAACATATTCTCTAAGAATCAATCTAGTTGACTCAAGGAAAACACTTTGTGCTAAGTGAAATACAATTTTCAATAAGGGGTAATAAGAGAGAAATTAAGAGCAAGGATAAAATGTTCAGTCCTACACATTTAGTCAAGAGAGAAGAAAAATGTGAGAAATTTGTCTCTGAGAAAATTTAAACATGACATGACAATATATAACAGTTCCAAGGGAAACCCACCAGTTACTGAATTTGAGTGGAAGAAAATAAAATTTATGAGAAACGTAATGGTCCATCAGTCATATTTGATATAGGTTTTTAGACTGTGATTTAGCAAGAGCTGATAAAGGCAAAAGTTTTGAGTTATTTCTTGATTGACTCAGAATTGAAATGTTTAGTGGAGTAAGACAGCAAATAGGAACTGGCTAATGGCTCCAGTTGTTGAGTAAAAACCTAGAAATTTAAGAAAAAAATATTTTCAATGCTGATAAAATTTAAATCCAAATAATGGGACACATATGATAAAGCCCCGAAGAATTAGACAGTAGCTGGGTTACAACTGTTGGGAGAAATGGAGGCTTATGGCTGGAGAGGACCAGAGGATCAGATTATAGGAGTATTCTGGGGAAGAAAAGTCTAGAATTTTTCCCTTTCCCTTCATGTTGTGACTCTGAGAGCCTGAAGCTAGAGGTATGACAACATGATTATGAGGCCAAAGTTGAAAATGACCCAGGTTGTACTCACGAACATGTTCACACTTTCGAGCCAGTAGGAGTGTTCATGCTGCCACAAACCTTCTAAACTAACGTAAGGCATAAGTAAGAAATGACTTAATTATTATACACCTCTGGCCCAGACCTTGTAAACCAGAACCTTGCCAGATCCACTCATATCAAAAAGGCAGCAAAGCAGTAGAACCAACAGGTAGGGTTATATTAAGAATATGCTAGACTATTATTACTAGGTTGAGGAGCCAAGAACTTGAGGGTATCTGGACTGCAGACCTCTGAACTCTCTTTTACATAACCCTTGGAATAGGGAATAATTCAAAGGAAAGCTACACTTAAAAACAAGAGCACGGTCTGTAATACAGTGATTTGGAGATAAGCTGAGGCAGGGTCCACATGGAATGATGAGGCTCACACTGCAATCATAAATGGACACCCCTCCTCCACTCATGGGGGGAACTCACTTTAGGGGATAACTTCGATTTATAGCTACAAGAAGATATAACTAGCCTAGGTATGGAGTACATCAAGCAAATCAAGATTTGTTCACATTGGAAAAATTAGAAAAATTAAAATTAAGAACTCAGAAAAGTTAAAATCCAAAAAGATGTTTAAAAATTGGAAACAAGAAGGAAGAACAATAGTATTGAAGAAGTACTAGATGAAATATTGACCATGGAAATGATAATACAGTGTATAAGCTGAATATAAAAATATAAATCCAATTGGATAACTAAGGAAACTAGTAGGATATATATATATCATATGTATACACATATATATCTCCAATGAGATATATATATGTATTTGATAATATGTATATTCAAGTCACAGAAGGTGAACTCTGAAAGGCTTCAAGAGATGGTCCAAATCACTGTAATACAGAATACAAATTATATCAGTGATGATATACACAACTAAATCCATCCAAATATAGAAAATCATAGACCTCGATTATCAAAGCATTGTTTTGGACATAAGCAATTTGGAAAGAGCATTTTTTGAAAGATAGCAAGCGCTTGGAAAGTTAGTATATTGGAACAGTCATTCTGGAAGCTAATTTTGTAATATTTAATTAAATTAATTATGGGTATGCCCTTTCACCTGATGAGCCAAACTTAGTCCAAACATGTAAGATGTAAGTATAAGGTGTCCCATATTATTTGTATTAGCAATGTGGTAAACTAGTAACCATCAATAAGGAATAATCACCATCTAGTAAAATACTATGTACTTCCATTCAAAAACATGGAAATGTTTAAATTTCATAGCACAATTTCAATTATGCAAAAGTAAAACTATTAAGCAAAAACATAATTATGCATTTTGTGCAGACTCATGAATATTTAAGGACTTTTATAAAAATATCAGAGTAAGTTCATATACAAGTGCCGGAGGGATGGAAGGAAAATGAGTGGAAATCAGTATTAGGTGAAAAAATTAGAATAACAAAGGATTTTACATGACTCAATGAATATAATATACTATTAATTTAAGAGTAAGATTAAACTCCCTACATCTAAAATTTTAGTTAAAAACATATTTTTATAGAAAAAAATTTTAAATAAAGAAATCACCTTCTTTGAGAAAAGGTATTATATTAGCAGACAACATTAAGGATAGGGAATTATGCATTGCTTATATTGATTATTTCTTTGTTTTCAAGAAGAATGATAATTGACCTGGATATGGTAAAACAAGTAATATTATGAAACAATTCAATTGCAAAGGAAGTAACAAGATTAAATACAATGCATGACTGTTATATATGCATAGACTTCTTCCATTACAGGTAATATTCCTACTAGATAATGTAATTGCAGATAATATTGGCACACTATCTAATAATTTTTTAATATTTGCTTAAAAGGATAGAGATGCAAAGAGTAATAACTGCTATTCCAATTTTAAAATGGAAAATCATGTGATTTCTCAAATTAAGAATTAGTAAAGATAATGCCTATCATTCAGCAATATTTCAGAAAAGTTTAAAAGAATCTCATTTAAATCCTTTTTGATAGAGTGCATTAATTTTTAGAAACTAGAATAAGGTCAGTAATGGTATCATGTGCAAAAATATTACATTTCCTCTTTTGATAAGATTCTAGACTCATAAATATTATAGATTCTGTATTTGAATTGTTGAACTATGCAATTGGAAAACAGATCACTAACATTATCTTTTTTTTAACATATTTATTGGACTATAATTGCTTTAAAACGTTGTGTTAGTTTCTGCTAGATAACAAAGTGAATCAGCAGTATGTATACATATAACCCCATTTCCACTCCCTCTTGCATCTCCCTCCCACCTTCCCTATTTCACCCCTCTAGGTGGACACAAAGCACCGAGCTGATCTCCCCGTGCAATGCAGCTGCTTCCCACTAACTATCTATTTTACATTTGGTAGTGTATTTATTTACTACCTACACTCTCACTTTATCCCAGCTCACACTTCCCCCTCCCCATATCCTCAAGTCCATTCTCTACATCTGCATCTTTATTCCTGTCCTGCTCCTAGGTTCATCAGAACCTTTTTTTTTTTTTAGATTCCATATATATGTGTTAGCATATGGTATTTGTTTTTCTCTTTCTGACATACTTCACTCTGTATAACAGACTCTATGTCCATCCATCTCACTATAAATAACTCAATATCGTTTGTTTTTATGGCTGAGTAATATTCCATTGTATATATGTGCCACATCTTCTTTATCCATTCATCTGTCAGTGGACACTTAGGTTGATTCCATGTCCTAGCTATCGTAAAGAGTGCTGCAATGAACATTGAGGTACATGACCCTTTTTGAATTATGGTTTTCTCAGGGTATATGCTCAGTAGTGGGATTGCTGGGTCATATGGTAGTTCTATTTTTAGTTTCTTAAGGAACCTCCATGCTGTTCTCCATAGTGGCTGTATCAATTTACATTCCCACCAGCAGGGCAAGAGGGTTCCCTTTTCACCACACCCTCTCCAGCATTTATTGTTTGTAGGTTTTTTGATGATGGCCATTCTGACCAGTGTGAGGTGATACCTCAGTGTAGGGTTGATTTACATTTCTCTAATGATTACTGATGTTGAGCATCCTTTCATATGTTTGTTGGCAATCTGTATATCTTCTTTGGAGAAATGTCTATTTAGATCTTCTGCCCATTTTTGATTGGGTTGTTTGTTTTTATGATATTGAGCTGCATGAGTTGCTTGTATATTTCGAAGATTACTCCTTTGTCAGTTGCTTCGTTTGCAAATATTGTCTCCCAATATGAGGGTTGTCTTTTTCATCTTGTTTATGGTTTCCTTTGCTGTGCAAAAGCTTTTAAGTTTCATTAGGTCCCATTTGTTTATTTTTGTTTTTATTTCCACTTCTCCAGGAGGTGGGTCAAAAAGGATCTTGCTGTGATTTATGTCAAAGAGTGTTCTTCCTATGTTTTCCTCTAAGAGTTTTATAGTTTCTGGCCTTACATTCAGGTCTTTAACCCATTTTGAGTTTATTTTTGTGTATGGTGTTAGGAAGTGTTCTAATTTCATTCTTTTACATG
>NW_020174917.1:5247949-5331740 GCF_003031525.2 Neophocaena asiaeorientalis asiaeorientalis | reverse complement strand
TAAGAACTCAGAAAAGTTAAAATCCAAAAAGATGTTTAAAAATTGGAAACAAGAAGGAAGAACAATAGTATTGAAGAAGTACTAGATGAAATATTGACCATGGAAATGATAATACAGTGTATAAGCTGAATATAAAAATATAAATCCAATTGGATAACTAATGAAACTAGTAGGATATATATATATCATATGTATACACATATATATCTCCAATGAGATATATATATGTATTTGATAATATGTATATTCAAGTCACAGAAGGTGAACTCTGAAAGGCTTCAAGAGATGGTCCAAATCACTGTAATACAGAATACAAATTATATCAGTGATGATATACACAACTAAATCCATCCAAATATAGAAAATCATAGACCTCGATTATCAAAGCATTGTTTTGGACATAAGCAATTTGGAAAGAGCATTTTTTGAAAGATAGCAAGCGCTTGGAAAGTTAGTATATTGGAACAGTCATTCTGGAAGCTAATTTTGTAATATTTAATTAAATTAATTATGGGTATGCCCTTTCACCTGATGAGCCAAACTTAGTCCAAACATGTAAGATGTAAGTATAAGGTGTCCCATATTATTTGTATTAGCAATGTGGTAAACTAGTAACCATCAATAAGGAATAATCACCATCTAGTAAAATACTATGTACTTCCATTCAAAAACATGGAAATGTTTAAATTTCATAGCACAATTTCAATTATGCAAAAGTAAAACTATTAAGCAAAAACATAATTATGCATTTTGTGCAGACTCATGAATATTTAAGGACTTTTATAAAAATATCAGAGTAAGTTCATATACAAGTGCCGGAGGGATGGAAGGAAAATGAGTGGAAATCAGTATTAGGTGAAAAAATTAGAATAACAAAGGATTTTACATGACTCAATGAATATAATATACTATTAATTTAAGAGTAAGATTAAACTCCCTACATCTAAAATTTTAGTTAAAAACATATTTTTATAGAAAAAAATTTTAAATAAAGAAATCACCTTCTTTGAGAAAAGGTATTATATTAGCAGACAACATTAAGGATAGGGAATTATGCATTGCTTATATTGATTATTTCTTTGTTTTCAAGAAGAATGATAATTGACCTGGATATGGTAAAACAAGTAATATTATGAAACAATTCAATTGCAAAGGAAGTAACAAGATTAAATACAATGCATGACTGTTATATATGCATAGACTTCTTCCATTACAGGTAATATTCCTACTAGATAATGTAATTGCAGATAATATTGGCACACTATCTAATAATTTTTTAATATTTGCTTAAAAGGATAGAGATGCAAAGAGTAATAACTGCTATTCCAATTTTAAAATGGAAAATCATGTGATTTCTCAAATTAAGAATTAGTAAAGATAATGCCTATCATTCAGCAATATTTCAGAAAAGTTTAAAAGAATCTCATTTAAATCCTTTTTGATAGAGTGCATTAATTTTTAGAAACTAGAATAAGGTCAGTAATGGTATCATGTGCAAAAATATTACATTTCCTCTTTTGATAAGATTCTAGACTCATAAATATTATAGATTCTGTATTTGAATTGTTGAACTATGCAATTGGAAAACAGATCACTAACATTATCTTTTTTTTAACATATTTATTGGACTATAATTGCTTTAAAACGTTGTGTTAGTTTCTGCTAGATAACAAAGTGAATCAGCAGTATGTATACATATAACCCCATTTCCACTCCCTCTTGCATCTCCCTCCCACCTTCCCTATTTCACCCCTCTAGGTGGACACAAAGCACCGAGCTGATCTCCCCGTGCAATGCAGCTGCTTCCCACTAACTATCTATTTTACATTTGGTAGTGTATATATTTCAATACTACACTCTCACTTTATCCCAGCTCACACTTCCCCCTCCCCATATCCTCAAGTCCATTCTCTACATCTGCATCTTTATTCCTGTCCTGCTCCTAGGTTCATCAGAACCTTTTTTTTTTTTTAGATTCCATATATATGTGTTAGCATATGGTATTTGTTTTTCTCTTTCTGACATACTTCACTCTGTATAACAGACTCTATGTCCATCCATCTCACTATAAATAACTCAATATCGTTTGTTTTTATGGCTGAGTAATATTCCATTGTATATATGTGCCACATCTTCTTTATCCATTCATCTGTCAGTGGACACTTAGGTTGATTCCATGTCCTAGCTATCGTAAAGAGTGCTGCAATGAACATTGAGGTACATGACCCTTTTTGAATTATGGTTTTCTCAGGGTATATGCTCAGTAGTGGGATTGCTGGGTCATATGGTAGTTCTATTTTTAGTTTCTTAAGGAACCTCCATGCTGTTCTCCATAGTGGCTGTATCAATTTACATTCCCACCAGCAGGGCAAGAGGGTTCCCTTTTCACCACACCCTCTCCAGCATTTATTGTTTGTAGGTTTTTTGATGATGGCCATTCTGACCAGTGTGAGGTGATACCTCAGTGTAGGGTTGATTTACATTTCTCTAATGATTACTGATGTTGAGCATCCTTTCATATGTTTGTTGGCAATCTGTATATCTTCTTTGGAGAAATGTCTATTTAGATCTTCTGCCCATTTTTGATTGGGTTGTTTGTTTTTATGATATTGAGCTGCATGAGTTGCTTGTATATTTCGAAGATTACTCCTTTGTCAGTTGCTTCGTTTGCAAATATTGTCTCCCAATATGAGGGTTGTCTTTTTCATCTTGTTTATGGTTTCCTTTGCTGTGCAAAAGCTTTTAAGTTTCATTAGGTCCCATTTGTTTATTTTTGTTTTTATTTCCACTTCTCCAGGAGGTGGGTCAAAAAGGATCTTGCTGTGATTTATGTCAAAGAGTGTTCTTCCTATGTTTTCCTCTAAGAGTTTTATAGTTTCTGGCCTTACATTCAGGTCTTTAACCCATTTTGAGTTTATTTTTGTGTATGGTGTTAGGAAGTGTTCTAATTTCATTCTTTTACATGCAGCTGTCCAGTTTTCCCAGCACCACTATTGAAGAAGCTGTCTTTTCTCCATTGTATATTCTTGACTCCTTTATCAAAGATAAGGTGACCATATGTGCAAGGGTTTATCTCTGGGCTTTCTATCCTGTTCCATTGATCTATATTTCTGTTTTTGTGCCAGTACCTTACAGTCTTGATTACTGTAGCTTTGCAGTATAGTCTGAAGTGAGGGAGTCTGATTCCTCCAGTTCTGTTTTTCTTTCTCAAGATTGCTTTGACTATTGTGTTAGCATATGGTATTTGTTTTTCTCTTTCTGACATACTTCACTCTGTATAACAGACTCTATGTCCATCCATCTCACTATAAATAACTCAATATCGTTTGTTTTTATGGCTGAGTAATATTCCATTGTATATATGTGCCACATCTTCTTTATCCATTCATCTGTCAGTGGACACTTAGGTTGATTCCATGTCCTAGCTATCGTAAAGAGTGCTGCAATGAACATTGAGGTACATGACCCTTTTTGAATTATGGTTTTCTCAGGGTATATGCTCAGTAGTGGGATTGCTGGGTCATATGGTAGTTCTATTTTTAGTTTCTTAAGGAACCTCCATGCTGTTCTCCATAGTGGCTGTATCAATTTACATTCCCACCAGCAGGGCAAGAGGGTTCCCTTTTCACCACACCCTCTCCAGCATTTATTGTTTGTAGGTTTTTTGATGATGGCCATTCTGACCAGTGTGAGGTGATACCTCAGTGTAGGGTTGATTTACATTTCTCTAATGATTACTGATGTTGAGCATCCTTTCATATGTTTGTTGGCAATCTGTATATCTTCTTTGGAGAAATGTCTATTTAGATCTTCTGCCCATTTTTGATTGGGTTGTTTGTTTTTATGATATTGAGCTGCATGAGTTGCTTGTATATTTCGAAGATTACTCCTTTGTCAGTTGCTTCGTTTGCAAATATTGTCTCCCAATATGAGGGTTGTCTTTTTCGTCTTGTTTATGGTTTCCTTTGCTGTGCAAAAGCTTTGAAGTTTCATTAGGTCCCATTTGTTTATTTTTGTTTTTATTTCCACTTCTCCAGGAGGTGGGTCAAAAAGGATCTTGCTGTGATTTATGTCAAAGAGTGTTCTTCCTATGTTTTCCTCTAAGAGTTTTATAGTTTCTGGCCTTACATTCAGGTCTTTAACCCATTTTGAGTTTATTTTTGTGTATGGTGTTAGGAAGTGTTCTAATTTCATTCTTTTACATGCAGCTGTCCAGTTTTCCCAGCACCACTATTGAAGAAGCTGTCTTTTCTCCATTGTATATTCTTGACTCCTTTATCAAAGATAAGGTGACCATATGTGCAAGGGTTTATCTCTGGGCTTTCTATCCTGTTCCATTGATCTATATTTCTGTTTTTGTGCCAGTACCTTACAGTCTTGATTACTGTAGCTTTGCAGTATAGTCTGAAGTGAGGGAGTCTGATTCCTCCAGTTCTGTTTTTCTTTCTCAAGATTGCTTTGACTATTTGGGGTCTTTTGTATTTCCATGCAAATTGTGAAATTTTTTTTCTAGCTCTGTGAAAAATGCCATTGCTAGTTTGATAGGATTGTATTGAATCTGTAGATTGCTTTGAGTAGTATACTCATTTTCACAATGTTGATTCTTCCAATCCAAATCATGGTATATCTCTCCATCTGTTTATATCATCTTTAATTTCTTTATTCAGTGTCTTACAGTTTTCTGAAAACAAGTCTTTTGTCTCCTTAGGTAGGTTTATTCCTAGGTATTTTATTCTTTTTTTTTTGTACTGGTAAAAGGAAGTGTTTGCGTAATTTCTCTTTCATATTTTTTGTTGTTTGTGTATAGGAATGCAAGAGATTTCTGTGCATTAATTTTGTAATCTGCTACTTTACCAAATACATTGATTAGCTCTAGTAGTTTTCTGGTAGCAACTTTAGGATTCTCTATGTATAGTATCATGTCCTCTGCAAACAGTGACAATTTTACTTCTTTTCCGATTTGGATTCCTTTTATTTCTTTTTCTTCTCTGATTGCTGTGGCTAAAAGTTCCAAAACTATGTTAAGTAATAGTGATGAGAGTGGGCATCCTTCTCTTGTTCCTGATTTTAAGGAAATAGTGTCAGATTTTCACTATTGAGAATGATGTGGGCTGTGGGTTTTCATATATGGCCTTTATTATGTTGAGGGAAGTTCCCTCTATGCCTACGTTCTGGAGAGTTTTTATCATAAATTGGTGTTGAATTTTGTCAAAAGCTTTTTCTGCATCTATTGAGATGATCATATGGTTTTTATTGTTCAGTTTGTTAGTATGGTGTATCACACATTGATTGATTTGCATATATTGAAGATCCTTGCATTCCAGAGAAAAACTCTACTTGATCATGGTGTATGATCCTTTTAATGTGCTTTTTTTGAGGACTTTTGCATCTATGTTCATCAGTGACATTGGTCTGCAGTTTTCTTTCTTTGTGACATCTTTGTCTGGTTTTGGTATCAGGATGATGGTGGTCTTGTAGAATGAGTTTGGGAGTGTTCCTCCCTCTGCTATATTTTGGAAGAGTTTGAGAAGGATAAGTGTTACCTCTTCTCTACATGTTTGATAGAATTCTCTTGTGAAGCCATCTGATCCTGGGCTTTTGTTTGTTGGAAGATGTTTAATCACAGTTTCAATTTCAGTGCTTGTGATTGGTCTGCTTATATTTTCTATTTCTTCCTGGTTCAGTCTCAGAAGGTTGTGCTTTTATAAGCATTTGTCCATTTCAACCTTCCAAAAGGTTGTGCTTTTCTAAGAATTTCCTCAATTTTATTTTCATAGAGTTGCTTGTAGCAATCTCTCATGATCCTTTGTATTTCTGCAGTGTCAGTTGTTACTTCTCCATTTCATTTCTAATTCTGTTGATTTGAGTCTTCTCCCTTTTTTTCTTGATGAATCTGGCTAATGGTTTATCAATTTTGTTTATTTTCTCAAAGAACCAGCTTTTAGTTTAATTGATCTTTGCTATTGTTTCCTTCATTTCTTTTTCATTTATTTCTGATCTGATCTTTAGGATTTCTTTCTTTCTGCTAACTTTGCAGTTTTTTGTTCTTCTTTCCCTATTGCTTTAGGTGTAAGCTTAGGTTTTTTATTTGAGATTCTTCTTGTTTCTTGAGGTAGGATGGTATTGCTATAAACTTCCCTCTTAGAGCTACTTTTGCTGCATCCCAAAGGTTTTGGGTCATCGTGTTTTCATTGTTATTTGTTTCTAGGTATTTTTTGATTTCCTCTTTCATTTCTTCAGTGATCTCTTAGTTATTTAGTAGTGTATTGTTTAGCCTCCATGTGTTTGTATTTTTTACATTTTTTTTTCCTGTAATTGATATCCAGTCTCATAGCGTTGTGGTTGGAAAAATACTTGATATGATTCCAGTTTTCTTAAATTTACCAAGGTTTGATTTGTGACCCAAGATAGGATCTATCCTGGCGAGTGTTCCATGAGCACTGGAGAAGAAAGTGTATTCTGTTGTTTTTGGATGGAATGTCCTATAAATATCAATTAAGTCCATCCTGTTTAATGTGTCATTTAAAACTTGTGTTTCCATATTTATTTTCTTTTTGGATGATCTGTCTGTTGGTGAAAGTGAGGTGTTAAAGTCTCCTACTATTATTGTGTTACTGTTGATTTCCCCTTTTATGGATGTTAGCATTTGCCTTATGTATTGAGGTGCTCCTATGTTGGGTGCATAAATATTTACAATTGTTATATCTTCTTCTTGGATTGATCTCTTGATCATTCTGTAGTGTCCTTCTTTGTCTCTTCTAATAGTCTTTATTTTAAAGTTGATTTTGTCTGATATGAGAATTGCTACTCCAGCTTTCTTTTGATTTCCATTTGCATGGAATATCTTTTTCCATCCCCTCACTTTCAGTCTGTATGTGTCCCTAGGTCTGAAGTAGGTGTCTTGTAGACAGCATATATATGTGTCTTGTTTTTGTATCCATTCAGCCAGTCTATTTTTTTTAGTTGGAGCATTCAGTCCATTTACATTTAAGGTAATTATCGATAGGTATGTTCTTATTACGATTTTCTTACTTTTTTTCCTTGTTATTGTAGGTCTTTTCTTCTCTTGTGTTTCCTGCCTAGAGAAGTTCCTTTAGCATTTGTTATAAAGCTGGTTTGGTGGTGCTGAATTCTCTTGGCTTTTGCTTGTCTGTAAAAGTTTTAATTTCTCTGTTGAATCTCAATCAGATTAGACCCTGTCAGCCACACGGCTCAGAAGAAATGGGAGAAAAAAAAGAATGAATAATTAAATAATTAAAATTTTTTAAAAATTTAATTATTAAAAATTAAAAATTATTAAAATAAAAAAATTAAAGTGTAATAAAATAAAAAGGAGAGAGCAACCAAAGTATTAAACACATCCCCTATGGTAACAAGCGCTAAAAACTATACTAAGATAAACATAATAATCAGAAACAAGTCAGTTGCAGACAGCAAACCCCAAGTGTACAGTTGCTCCCAAAGTCCACTGCCTCAATTTTGGGTTGATTTGTTGTCTATTCAGGTATTCCACAGATGCAAGTTGTGGAACTGATTGCAGGGATTTAATCTGCTGCTCCTGAGTCTGCATGGAGAAATTTCCCATTCTCTTCTTTGTTCGCACAGCTTCTGGGGTTCAGCTTTAGTTTTGGCCCCGCCTCTGTGTGTAGGTTGCCCTCAGGCTTCTGTTCCACCCAGACAGGATGGGGTTAAAGCAGCGGCTGATTATGGGGCTCTGGCTCACTCATGCAGGGGGGAAGGAGGGGTACAGTAGTTATAATTGGAATGTGGGGAGAGCCTGCAGTGGCTGAGTCCAGCATGATATTACAACAGCCTTAGGCGCACCATGTGTTCTCCCAGGGAATTTGTCCCTGGGTCATGGGACCCTAGCAGTGGCGGGCTGCACAGGCTCCTGGGGATGTGTATAGTTCCTTTAGCATTTGTTATAAAGCTGGTTTGGTGGTGCTGAATTCTCTTGGCTTTTGCTTGTCTGTAAAAGTTTTAATTTCTCTGTTGAATCTCAATCAGATTAGACCCTGTCAGCCACACGGCTCAGAAGAAATGGGAGAAAAAAAAGAATGAATAATTAAATAATTAAAATTTTTTAAAAATTTAATTATTAAAAATTAAAAATTATTAAAATAAAAAAATTAAAGTGTAATAAAATAAAAAGGAGAGAGCAACCAAAGTATTAAACACATCCCCTATGGTAACAAGCGCTAAAAACTATACTAAGATAAACATAATAATCAGAAACAAGTCAGTTGCAGACAGCAAACCCCAAGTGTACAGTTGCTCCCAAAGTCCACTGCCTCAATTTTGGGTTGATTTGTTGTCTATTCAGGTATTCCACAGATGCAAGTTGTGGAACTGATTGCAGGGATTTAATCTGCTGCTCCTGAGTCTGCATGGAGAAATTTCCCATTCTCTTCTTTGTTCGCACAGCTTCTGGGGTTCAGCTTTAGTTTTGGCCCCGCCTCTGTGTGTAGGTTGCCCTCAGGCTTCTGTTCCACCCAGACAGGATGGGGTTAAAGCAGCGGCTGATTATGGGGCTCTGGCTCACTCATGCAGGGGGGAAGGAGGGGTACAGTAGTTATAATTGGAATGTGGGGAGAGCCTGCAGTGGCTGAGTCCAGCATGATATTACAACAGCCTTAGGCGCACCATGTGTTCTCCCAGGGAATTTGTCCCTGGGTCATGGGACCCTAGCAGTGGCGGGCTGCACAGGCTCCTGGGGATGTGTAGATAGTGACCTGTGCTTGCACACAGGATTCTTGGTGGCTGCAGCAGCAGCGTTAGCGTTTCATGCCCATCTCTGGTGTCCAAGCTGATAGCCGCAGCCTGCATCCATCTCTGGAGCTCATTTAGGTGGTGCTCTGCCGCCTGTGGGCAGACAGGGTAAGAATCCCCTCTCCTCTCGAACCCCGAAACAATGGTCTCTTGCCTCTTAGGCAGGTCTAGAGTTTTTTCCGGAGTCCCTCCCAGTTAGCAGTTTAGGCACATCTAGGTAAATATTATTCTGATGATTAAGTCTTTTGATTTCCCCGTCTTAATATAAAATAGAAAAATTTAAATTGGATATTACACATGTGTGTACATCTATGAATATACCAAGCAAATCTTAAAATTTATGACTTAATCAAGATTATTTGGATATAAATATACAGAGATGTATATCAATAACTAACATGCACATAAAGGTATATGAAAAAGTTTAATGTTACGGATCGAAGGGGTTATCATGTGTCTAGCTCCTTACATGGGCCCCAACAGAGACAAAATAAATTAGATTTTGATTTAATCCTTACTGCAGAGTCTGACATGTGGACATTTATTCAATTCTTCATCATAATCATGTTTATGAATTATAGTTATTAAATGCATAAAACTTCTATTAATATGTAAAAATATGAAAATTACATCATTTTAGTTGATTATATAACTTGCTCTTAAATGATGTCTGTGATCTAATCTAAAATTAATTACAAAATATTTTATTGTAATTTTTTATGCATTCTGTTTTTAATTGACAAGCAGTTAAGCACATTAGAATATGAAAATATTTAGGTGTAGACTTTTTTTCTAAGGTAAATTTCTTGAAATATAGATGCACTCTTTTTAAAAATGTGAAAAGAAAGCAGTTTAAAAAACCAAGTGTAATGTAATGCAAAATTATAGAGTACTGAATGCTTTTCTATGGAGGTATTTCCAAAGTTTTTACTACAGTCTTCATTAAACTGTATTGAGGATCTTAATGGAACAGAAGGGGAAAGACTGATTCAGAATTGCCAATTGCCATTCAACAGTCTTTCTCTTCACTATGTCTTCTGCAGTATTGTACTCGTAGAACATTGAAGTATCACAGTATTTCTTGTCGACTGGCAAGATGACAGCTCTGAGGATAGTTGTACAGCCTCTTAGAAACTAATTAGCATTATTATAAAGGATTGTATATTATAATTAACAATTAAACTTAAACTTTCAGAACAGAAGCCGGTCCTCCCTAGAGGAGGCTCCACATAGATTATTGCTAAAGGAAGAACTGAATGAAAATTTCTTTATACACCAGTTACATAATTATGATTTTTTGCTACAGTCATTACTCTTTAAATGTGCTATATATGTGCACCTATAACTTTGAATACACATTTCTATATAATTAGATATTAAATATTTGCATTTTATTGAAAACATTGTATTGTGACTACTTTTCAAATCTCTAAACTAAGCGCTATTATAATATTTGTCTACACCTACTTTGAATAAACATTTCTGATAAACAAAGGGACACAGTATAAAGGTCTGAACTACTGATTCCTAACCATATCCCAGTGGAGTTTTGAGACATCTGGGACCAAATATTCTGAAAAACATAACCTCTATTATGTTCAAAGACTTGATATAAAAGTTATCACTTTCAAAGAAGAGTCTAAACCTTAATTAATCAATTTTGGAGGGAAATTAAACATTGCATATGTTATTTTTCTTTTTCTTTTTTTTTTTTTTGCGTTACACAGGCCTCTCACTGCTGTGGCCTCCCGCGCCGCGGAGCACAGGCTCCGGACGCTCAGGCTCAGTGGCCATGGCTCCCAGCCTCAGCCGCTCCGCGGCATGTGGGATCCTCCCGGACCGGGACACGAACCCACGCCCCCCGCATCGGCAGGCAGACTCCCAACCACTGCACCACCAGGGAAGCCCTTCTTTTTCATTTTTGTACTTATGACTATATCATAATTTCAGGGAAATTGAATCCTTTTACTCTCTAATCAGCAACATAAAATTTTGGATGGGATTAATAATGATGTAGGGTGGGTATTCTATTTTCACCTAGCAATTTGGTGCACTTGCTGATAATTGGTAATTTTAACAAGTAAAAACCTTTTTGGTTTTTGTTTTTTTTCCTTAAAAACTGTAGCTCAGTGTGTTAAGCCCATTAGGTACTCAAATATATGTTTTTGAAATTTGGAATGTATGTATATTCATTATTGTTAGCAAATTTCCTAAATGTAAGCTAAGAAACCTAGGAGACTTTCTGTTGAGTGAGCTAAACCTTATGTCATATATATCTGCTCAAATTATTCTTGGCATCAGAAGTATGATTTTATAAACTGAATCCTCCATATCTATACCAATTATTTTTGAAATCTAAATTTTAAATAGAAAGACTTACTATTGTAGTTAAACTTTAAAATGTATATTATTATAGATATAGAATCATTTGATATTTTAATGAAATTACCATGTTTGCCACTTAGCCAGGGAGCACAATGGCCATACTGGTTCTGGGCTCCTAATATTCATGCACTTATATAATCTTCTCATACACTGTTCCCATATGATGAAAAGAATGCTGAAGAAGTGGTAATGTGTGACTTCTAGGGTATGTCATAAAAGGCTTTATCATTTCCAAGTTGGTCTCTTGGATGACTTGCTTTGGAGAAAGTTCACTGTCATGCAATTAAAACAAAAACCTAAAGATCCCAAAGAAGAGGTGCAAACAGAGAGAAACTAATACCCCTAGCCAACAGTCATTACCAGTTGGCCAGCTATATGAGTGACCCCTCCAGTCTCCATTCAGGTCGTCAAATAACTGTGGTCCCAACTGTCATCTAATTACAAATCCATGAAAGACTCCAAGCAAGAAATGTGAATCTGAGCCCTTCCTGAACTATGGACCCAAAAAACTCTGAGATGCAATAAATTATTACCTTTACAAAAGTTATTAAATTTTGTGTGATTTGTAAGATAGTGTTACTAATTAGAACAGATAGTAATCAGCTTCATGAAAGTGTAAAATCTGATTTGAATATTGTTACATAGAAAGGTTTAGAGTAGTCAGGACAGATTTTTTTTTTTCACTTTACATTTTTATTATACTTTTTATTTTTGAGATGGTTGTAGATGCACATGCAGTTATAAAAAATACAGAGCACTCCCACAAACCCTCTACCCATTTTTGCTCAGTAATTACATCTTTAAAAACTATAATACAACATTTCAATGAAGATATGGGCATTGATACAGTCAAGATAAAGGCCATTTCAAACCCACAAGGAGCCTTCATGTTATGCCTGGAATAAACCCACTTGAAGAGCAAATGGGAATTTTAGAATTAAAAAAATTAATAACTAAAATAAAATCTCAGTAAATGGGCTCAACAACACAATGGTGGAGATATAGAAAACAATCAGTGCACTTGAAGATAAAACAATAGAAATAATAAAATCTGAACAGTGTAGAGAAAATATTCTGCAAGAAATATGAGTAGAGCCCTGAGACCTTTTGGACTATAACCTGAAGATCTAACACCAGCGTTTTTTGAGTCCTGAGAAGAGAAGATAAAAAGAGTGGTTCTGAAAAGTACTGGAAGTAATAATGACTGAGTCCTCTCCCTAACTTTGGCACAAACCATAAACCTACAGATAGAAATAACTGAACATCTCCCATATAGGATAAACTTGTAATCCACACCCATATATATATAATCAAACTTCTGAAAACTAAAGATGAACAAAAAATATTGAAAGCGTACAGAGAGAAATGGAACTTTAGCAATGGGGGGAAAACAATTCGAGTAACAGTCAACTTGTCATCCAATACCATGGAGGCCAAAAAGTACACTCAACCAAAAATTTTATACCCAGTGAATTTACCCATCAGGAATGAAGAGAAACTCAATACATTCACAGATGAAGGAAAACTAAGAATTTGTCAACAATCGACCTACCCACAAATAATGGCCAAAAAAATGTTCTGTGAAAATAAAGTAAATGATAAAAGAAGAAAGTTGAGAGCATCAGTAAAGAAGAAAAAATAATGTAAAAAGAAAATGTGACTAAAAACAATCCATTTTCTTTCTCCTGATATGTTTTCTCCATTATGTTTCATGGTTGAAACCAAAATTAAAACATTGTCAGATATGGATTTAAATATATGGAGAGGAAATTTTTAAAGACAATTATAAATGTGAGAGATTAAAGAGATATAAAGTGAGATAAACCTTCTACACTTTTCTCAAACTGGTAAAATGTGAACATCAGTAGACTGTGATGAGTTTTATATGTATAATGTAATCTCTAGAGCAACCACTAAAGCAATGCATGCAAATACCTATTAGCATATTAAAATGGAATTTTTTTAATGTTAAAATCACCCACACTAATGTAGAATAAAGAAAACAAAGATATGAAAACCAGAGATAACACAAAATAAAATGACAAATTTAGTCATAATCTATCAATAAATATCCTAAATATGCATGATTTAAGCATTCTTTTGAAAAAATTGGAAAAGTTGATTTAAAAAACATGATCCAACTCTATATTATCTACAAAAAAATTACTACAAATATAAAAATAAGGTAGGTTGAAAGTAAACTGTTGGAAAAAGTTAAAGAAACATTAATTTAAAAATCACCATTATTTAAATATTATAAATATTTGTTAGCTCAAAGAAATAAAAATGTAGTAGGCACTTTTGGTGATCATGTGGTATCACGTGAGGCTCCCTCTGACTTCAGCCTCAGCTTCAGTGGACAGTGCCATACAATTTACAGTTCGGATTCAACCAACAGTATTCCACAATGTATCTGTGTCACACAGCTACCAGCATCCAATCCTAGCCTCTTTTCTGCTTTCAGGGAAAAAAACTATTAAAAGTTACTTTTTTTCTTAGAGGTAATTAGCTAGCTATACTCTTTTTTTTTTTTTAACATCTTTATTGGAGTATAATTACTTTACTCTTAGTAATTATAGTAGCAGTTTATCTATTTTCTTATTTATTTAGCTATTTTAAAGTTCTTAATATTTAGTCATAAATATTTAATCATAAAATAATATTTTTCTTTGTCATTAACTATTGCAAATTTTTCTTGAAATAATAGATATATAGTTATGTGTCAATTGATAGCATTTCAAAATATTAAATATAAAGGAGCTTTCATTCCCAGACTGCAATAAGAGCTGAATTGAAAGTAGAATTTGACCCTAAGACAAATTCAAACTATTCTTGGTCTATAGAACACTTTGATGATGCTCTGACTTAAAATTTAACAATGTGGTCAGAAAACATTAATTTAAACTTATTGTGAAGACTACATTCATTCTTATTCAACTGTATTGTCATGTATTATACCAATAATATTAGTTGCTTTTGAATAAACATTTGTATTTTCTCTTTAGATTGAAAATAGATTTTTCAAAAAATCTGCTTCATGTTTAGATTATAATACATGTTAAGCAACATGGTTATATACCATATCACGTATGATTTTATTTGGTCTTATAAGGAAAAATTTGAAAAACAATACTAGAATGATGAATAAAAAAGTTAAAACCTCAATTTTGTCTTCTTGCTGATTTGAAATTATGCCAATGGAAATTACTGAACCATTAATTTAGGCTAAGGAGTCTTGTTGTCTCAATTTTATCTCTTCCTTACATCCCTAAGGTTATGAGATAATGGATGTATTGTTTCCGGGTAAATGTACTTTTTATCGCTATTGCAGGGTAGTAGGCATTTTTGTTTCAATGATTTTCTGTCATTATGTGAGAGTGATGGAGTCTGTGACTCATAAAATAGTGTCGATAAAAGGTTTTCTTGATACATTAAGTACCTTTGCAAACCCAATGTTCAGTTTCTTCACATAAGAAGAATAGAGTTTGGTGGTACCTATAATGAACAAAGATCTTCAACAAATGTGATTTGACTCCATGAGGAAGAGGAGCATAGAAGTATCTTCTCTTGATTATAGAGGTTTGTTTCACTTCTTACAAAAAGTGTTTACATCTCTGAAAAAAACTGTAAAATGGTTTATTTTTAATGAATGAAAGTAATAAAATTAATAAAATGATTTTTAAAAATTTTAATGAATGTTGGGCTTCCCTGGTGGCGCAGTGGTTGGGAGTCCGCCTGCTGATGCGGGGGACACGGGTTCATCCCCCGGCCCAGGAGGATCCTGCAGGCCGCGGAGCAGCTGGGCCTGTGAGCCGGGGCCGCTGAGTCTGCGCGCTGTGGCTGCTGAGCCTGTGCGTCCGGAGCTTGTGCTCCACGACAGGAGAGGCCGTGGCGGTGAGACGCGTGCGTACCGCAAAAAAAAAAATTTAATGAATGAAAGTAAAAATATTCTTAGAAAAATAAGATTCAATTTATTTAATGCATTTTATAAGTGGAATTTCACAACCTGAGTAACATAGTTCCCCACTGAAAAACTATATATATACACATGTATATACATATACACATATACATATATTATATATATATATAACATCTCTGATATATAATTTGCCTATTTAAAGCACACAATTTTAGTATAGTCACAGAGTTGCACAACCATCACCACAGTTAATTTTAGAACATTATCATCAACCTTCCCCAAATCCCACATAACCAATAGCAATCACTTCCCATATCCTACCACCACCTGGTTTTACGCAAAATAATAAACTTTTTTTTTGTATATTTGCTGACAATTTTACTATTTTGGATATTTCATGTAAGTGGAATCATATGATTGCAATAATTTGATTCTTCTAGCTTTCTTTTTTACTTGGTCTAGATAGCTAAAGCATTGTCAATTTTTCTCCTATTTTTTCATAGAACCAACTTTTGGTTTTATTGACTTTATTTTCTATTATTTAAAATTCTGCACTAATCTTTATTATTTTGTTCCTCTGCTTTCCTTCAGTTATTTTGCTCTACTGTTTCTAGTTGCTTCTGGTGGAAGGTTGGTTATTTATTTGAGATCTTTCTTTTCCCCCCTGGCTTTATTGAAGTATAATTTAAAAAATTGTCTATATTTAGTGTGCAAAGTGATGATATATGTATACATTGTATAAAGATTACTACAGTCAGGTTAATTAATATACCTATTACCTCAAATATTAGTCTTTTTGTGTGTATATATGTTGTGAGAATGCTTAAGGTTTATCTCTTAGCAAAGTTCAAGTATACAATACAGTATTATTAACTGTAATCACCATCTTTTTTGTTTTCTCTTATATGGGCATTTAAAATATATTTCTCTCTGGATACTTATTTAGTTGTATCCCTTAAATTTTGGTATGTCATCTTTTCATTTTTATTCATTTCAAAATATTTTCTAGGTTCCTCATGATTTCTTCTTTGAGCAATTGTTTATTTAGCAGTTTCTGTGAAGTTCCACTTATTTGTAAAATTCTCAAATTTCCTTCTGATATTGCATTCTAATTTCTTTCCATTATGATCAAAGAAAATTCTTAAAGGATTTCGCTCCTTTTAAATGTATTAAAGCTTATTTTGTATCCTAGCATGTGGTCTATTTTGAAGAATGTTAAATGTATAACAGATAATTGGTATTCTATTGTTATCAAGTGACATACTTTAGACATATCTGTGAGTTCTTGTTGGTTTTCAGTGTTGTATTTATCTTCTTTTTTCTTGTCATTCTTTTGCCACTTTTTTCTCAACTATTACTTTAGAATTGCCAATTTTCACCTGCAAAATTGTTTCCTTAGTTGTTTTCTATATTTGTGGACCCTCTTCTTAGGTGCACATGTGTAGATAATTGTTATGTATTTCTAATGGATTTACTCTTTATTATCATTGTGTTTCTTTATCTCTAGTAAATTTTTTGTTTTAAAATCTTTTTTTGGCCTAATATTAATATAGCTACTCCAGCTTTATTATGGTTACTATTTGCATGATATATATTTTCCATCCTTTTACTTTCAAACTATTTGTTTCTTTGAATTTAAAACCTGTCTCCAGTAGAGAGCATATATCTGGTACTTAAAAAAAAATTCTGTCAATTGTTTCATTCATTTATTTGAACTCTTTAATCCATTCATATTGAATGTTATCATTAATATAGTTGAATTTATGTCTCTCAATTTACCTTTTATTCTCTATATACTTCATGTCTTTTTGTCCTCCACTTGACTACTTTCTTTTGAATTGAGTATTTTCTAGTTTAACATTTTAATTCTCTTAAAAATTTACTCTGTATTTCTAAATTATTTTCTTAAATCATTGTTCTAGGTCCTGCCAAAGCCTCTTAACTTCACCATGATCTACTACAGATGTATGCTAACTGTATTCTAGTAGATAAATATTGCTTACATTGCTATATGCTTCATCATTTTTTGACCATTTAAAAAATATCTAAATATAATACAAATCCACCAATACATTGATATAATTATTGCTTTATATAATTTCATGTGTTTTAGCTAAAATGAAAGAAGAAATGGAGGATATCTATTTTATAGATATACATATTTATATATTTACATATATACATGTTTAATATATACATATTAACTTTCCTATTTATCATTTCTACTTCTCTACATTTGTTCCTGTGGATTTGAGTTACTATCTAATATTACTTCCTTACTCCACATCAGCTTTGTTCTCATTCGCCTCCTTTGTGCCTCCTTTTCTATTGTCAAAGATGTTACATTTATATATGTTATAGAACCAAAAATTCTATTGTATTAATGTTGTTAATAAAATTGCTTTTTGACTTGGGTAATGGAAGAAAGGAGAAAAGACATGAATTTGAATTGTCTTTTACAATTACAGATTTTTCTATATGATTGCTTTGTTATTTGTTTTCAGATTTCTATCTTGAGCCACTTATTTTCAAATGGAAGAACTTATTTTCATATTTCTTGTAAAGTGAGTCTGCTAGCAATAGCTAATCTTTTTATCTGTGAATGTCGTTGTCTTTTTATCTTCTTTTGTGAAAGACATATTGCTGGATATAAGGTTCTTGGTTGACAGTTTTTTGTGTGTTTCTTTTCTCCTTTTAGCACTTTGAATATGTCATCCCACTGCCTTCAGGCCTCAGTTTTTTCTGATGAGAAGTCAGCTATTTATCTTACTAGTGTTCCATTGTATGTGATGAGTCACTTTTCTCTTGCTGCTTCAGTATTTTCTTTTTGTCTTTGCCCTTGATAATTTTTAGTATACTATAATATGTTAGGATGTGGATCTCTTTGCATTTATCTGATTTTTAAATCACTGAGCTTCTTGGAAGATTAGATTAATGTCATTCATCCAATTTGGGAAGTTCTCTGTAATTTTTCAAAATTTTTTCTGCACTTTTCTCTCTCTCCTCTTCCTCTGGTACTCATTTTATTCATAGTTGGTGTAGTTAACAAGGTCCTCCTTTTCTATGAAGGCCTGTACATTTTTGTCATTCTTTTGTCTATTTGTTATTCAAATTGCATAATCACTGTCATCAAATTTACAGACTCTTTCTTCTCCTTCAAATCTACTTTTGACACCTTCTAGTAATTTTTCATTTGTTGTGCTATTAAACATCACCACTTTCATTTTAAAATGATTCTCTTTATTGATATTCAATATTTGGTGTTATATTGTCACCATACTTTACTTCTTTATGCATGATTTCCTTTAATTCTTTGAATATATTTATAATAATGGCTTTCAAGTCATTGTCTTCTAAGTCCTATATATCAGCCCTCTCAAAGTTTCTTTTGCCTGCTTTTTCTTGTGCATGTTCACTTTCCCTTATCTTTGCACATACCATAATCTTTTTTTGTTTAAAACTGGACAGGTTAGATAACTTATCAAATATATACTAATCTCCCCTTTTCCTGGGGCTTGTTGTTTTTCGCTTGTTTGTTTGTACCTCTGGTCTTCTTGGCTTGTCTCTTTTCACACTGAACCATCACCATGTAAGTGAGCTGTGGAAGTGAAAATTGGGGCCCCAGTTTTTTTGGCCTGCCACACCTTAGGTAAAGTCTCAGCCCTTTAAGTGCAAGCTGGGTAGAAGAAGGAAGCCCCCAGCCCTTTGACTGTACTTACCTGGGATTAGCCTTAGAAACAAAGTGTTGGGGATTATAAGAAGTCAGGGTGGTCACTCCACTGTCCATTGTGATACTGTAACCCTTGAATAGGAGCTGAGGCAGGGAAAAGAAGCCATATTTTCTTACCCACATTCCACCTGAGTGGAGTTTCAGTCATGCTTATCTGAGAGTAGGGGCTGAACTGTCCTAAGAGCCACAGACCCTCACTGTTGTTATCAAGATTTATTCTATTTGTGTTGAGTAAACATTTATTCCTTTGCTGTATGCTCTTAGGATAATTTTAAAAGCCTTTGGTTTTTTTGAAAAAATAATTTCCATCAGTTTATATTTGATTTCATTGATTAGGGGGTCTGTGGAATTTCTCACACTGTCATTCAGAAAGTAATCCCCAACAGTATAGCTTTATCTAATTTTTGCTGAAATCATTTAGAAAACTTATGAAATGAAATGAAAGTAAAAAATATTAAATTGTTAAGAGTTCTGTGCTATTAAAAGATGATTTTTAATCATTTAAAATAAATGTATGTAATGATGTTGAGTTTCTCACTTTGTATTTCATTTTATAATGCAACAAACAAATGTTGTAGTTCACTTAAAATTACCATCCAGCAGGAAATGTTAAAATATATATTCCATATAGAACAGAGTTTAAAAAAAAGTCTTACCAAGGCAATTAAATATGAATTATTAAAGATATGCTCTGTTACTTTCATCTTTACATAATTTACAGGCACTTCCTTTCATCAGTTACTGCAGCCTATCAAAGCAACTGCTAGAATTCACAGTCATTTTCATTAAGTGTAATTGCTTTGAAGTAAAATCTCTAGCCATAGTAATATGGTTCCAAGGTAATACAGAATGTTAAACTGGTTGGTTGGACAAAAAAAAAAAAAAAAATTCCTGCCTTTTGCTATAATTTGTTTTTAATGTGACTTATATAATCTTCAGGCAAACATACTTCCAAGAAGCCAAAAAGGTATATGACTGGAATACTGTACAAATGGCTAAAACTGTCATTGGATTTTATTGTGAAAGAGGAAAGTACTGTTACAGTGTCCTGTTTAGCAGGTGATTTATTCTTTTGTTAGGTTAGAGCTCCCCTATGTGGCTATTTGGTTGAGACACACTAAGGATGTAATATATTCTATAATAACAATTAAACATAAATTAACCTCACAGATATCTTCTAGTAATAATATATTGAGGTAATCATCTGTAAATAATTTTAAGTCATAGAAAGTAAAATTTTTCTTCCTTTGACTAACACTACCTAAAGGATATTAATGGAATGAAATGTAAAGGATGGAAATAAAATTCAGTGTTTGCCTGGGATTCATGAATATAAGCAAATTTCCATCTAAGTCAACATGCTCATACTCAACAGGCTACTTAAATTTGAGATAATTTATTTCCAAACAAGTATTAGTAAGGTTTATTTTCTATTTAATTAATTTATCAAATCAATACATATACTTTTAAGGATATGAGAACATGTAAAAAGCAGTGTTGTCCTCAGTATACTGAAATTTTAGTAGGGAGTACAATTCATGTAAGCAAACATCAAATAATTCAGCTGTGAATATTTTTTTCCTTGTGATGAGAACATTTAGGATTTAGTCTCTTAACTTTCGTAGATAACATATAGCAGTGTTAATTATATTAGTCATATTGTATATTACATCTCTAGTATTTATTTATCTTATAACTGGAAGTTTGTACCTTCTGACTACCTGCATCCAATTCCTCCTCCCTCTGTCTCCCACCTCATAACCACAAATCTGATCTCTTTTTCTATGTGTTTGTATATTTGTTTTTTGAAGTATAATTGACCTACAACACTGTGTTAGTTCCTGGTGCATGACATAGGGACCAGATATTTTTATACATTACAAAATGATCACCACAATAATTCTAGTTTTCATCTGTTATCATACAAAAGTATTACATAATTAGAGACTACATTACCTACACTGTACATTTCATCCCCATGACTCAATTATTTTGTAACTGGAGGTATGTCTCTCTTAATCAGAATTATTTTAATACAATCAATTTTTTCTGCAATTTTGGTGGCAATGTAAATTTTTGTTCAGTGGTTTAAATTTTAAAATATATGTGTGCTATTTCTGTGTTTTGCTAAGAATGGGGAAGGCATTTTATATGAAAGAACTATGAGCAGCTTGCAAACAATCTGAACATTAAAAATTAGCGTGGAGGGCTTCCCTGGTGGCGCAGTGGTTGAGAGTCCGCCTGCCGATGCAGGGGACACGGGTTCGTGCCCCGGTCCGGGAAGATCCCACATGCCGCGGAGCGGCTGGGCCCCTGAGCCATGGCCGCTTAGCCTGCGCGTCCGGAGCCTGTGCTCCACAAAGGGAGAGGCCACAACAGTGAGAGACCCGCAAAAAAAAAAAAAAAAAAAAATTATGAGCCTACGTAAGTCATGTTTCACTACTTGAATAAAAAACATGTTCAGGGAATAGGATACTCTTCTTCACAACCTATATCATAATCTCAAATCCCTGCTGGAATGCAGGGGCTCCTTGATTGAAGACTTTCTCAAAACTACAGAAAATGTGAAAGGATTTAACTGGCAACCACCAGATGCTTTGTTACCACCTAATAAATATTGCCCAGGAATGAATAAACTTCAGTGTACTCACCCACTTCCCCTCATCTATCAGTGGCTGTCATATCAACACCTCAATTCCAGATACTAATAACTATAACCATTGGTATATAATCATAGTGTATTGATTTTAAACAACAGAAATAACTGTGTCTGGTGTAAGCAAAATAGACATTAATGGAAGTTACCATGTACATCACAGAATTAAAGGGATATTTGAAAAATGTGTCTTGAATAAAGGAACCAAATTTTTCTGAGTACATAGCAACCATTTGTTGCAACCAATCTTTGGGAATATTTTAAGTCTAATGTATTTATGGACTAGGGTAGTTGGAAAAGGTTAAATTTCAGTTCTGGCATCTAAAATTGTTCAGAATAAGCTCACATATGAACCAGCTCATCAGCCCCTAACTAGGTTTACATTCTGGGATTTTCTCAATCCAAAACTTCTAAAAGATCATATTTGCCTAAATCCAAAATTTCTGCTTGGCACGGAATGCCTAAATGTCCCATTTGAATTTGAAAGAGTATACCTCTCTCTGAAGTCTTACGTTCATGTACATCATTATACTCAAACTTCCTTTTTGTTTACCCAGAACATTCCCCATCCTTGATGCTGGTTCAATCTGGGATGGAGACAGTGCCTTGATCAGGTCAAGAATGAGACTTCAAGTGCTGGAAGGAGGAAGGAACATATATGGTAGGATACTGGAAATTTGGAAAGCCCATGACCGCCTCTCCTCCCTTCCAGATGCTAATGTTTAGAGAGAATATATACAATAACCACCAGTCCAAAAGAGATTCAAAATACTTCAAAGTATCTGAATTTTAATATCAGTAGCACCCAGGACACTCTAGAAGATTTCCAGGTTTCTGGAAAGCTCTATGCCTGGCAGAACCTTCGATCACACAGCATTGAATTTAAAATCTACCAAGAAACTAAGCTTTGTCTCTCAAGTTTTCTTCTTGCCCTCTTCCTCCTTTCCCTCCTTCCCCTCCTTATCTTCCTACCCTTCCCCTCCCTGTCCTTCACTTTTTCCTCTTAACTCAAGAACATGCTAACACTGTCTCTTGGGCCGGTGTTTGTACTTTCAGATGATCGTTTAACATACTGGCTAAAAGGGAATTAGTTTCCTGGGGAGATAGATGAATTTATGGTAAGGCACATAGTTTCTTTAGTTTTATGTATTGTATATAAGTCCAAATCTTCATTTTAAGATGTAAGGAAAGACTTTTAAACTATAACACATATCTCAGACACTCTAAAAAGAAATAATAAAATCAACAGCATTGGCTAAGTACGAAAGAAAGACTTGAATAGAATAAAGACACTACAAATCAAAGTTTAATGTAAAAATTAAACTCTGGGAGAGAATATTTGTAACACATATAACAAGTAATTATTTGATGAATCCTAAATAAAAGGTAGTTGCTTGATGAATCCTTACTAAAAGTGCACCTAAAAATAAGAATCAGGCATGGTGTTTAATGGAAAAATAGACCAGATATAGATAGGGAGTGTTACTTTTAATTAAGCGAGCACAACAGATATGAACACTATGTCCTGGGAAAAATCAGAATATTGGTCACTTTGTAGATAAACATATCAAAAGATGTTATATGCTTACAAATAATCATAACAAGGCAAATTAAAATTAAACACTAAAGATTGATACTTTATTTTTTAATGATTTCAGTATTCACAGTGTTTTTTGTTTGTTTCTTTTTGAGGGAAATGTATTTTGAACAAGTATTTTGAAAGTCAAATTGGCTAATTGACTTGAGCTAAAGATGTGAATTTCCAAAGAGCAATCCTGTTCTGGGGAGGTATCCTAGAAAAATAAGTGCATGCTTGCTGTGACGAGCATGTAAATTTATTGACAGCAGTATTGTTCGAAATAGCAGTAAAAGAAACCTAGATATATTAAAGTCTATATAGGAGAATCATTACGCAAATTATTTTAAATCTGTATATGAGATATGTTGTGCACTGGAAAGGAGAGACTATTTAAAGGGAAAAAGTCAAGTGAAAGAGCAGTATATACTTGTTCTCACTATGGGGGATTTGTATATGTGTCACTGACTTGCTCAACACCTATTCCAACCTGTTTCTAATATTTTTTACTGTGCAAGTGGGAGGACAAAAACTATTTTCTAAGACTTCCTTGCAGTTAGGCAGGCCCCTGGGGGTAATTTAGATGTTTCCAATCAGATGCACGCTTGTATGAATTTGACTTAGGCCTGGATTGTGATGAGGTAAAGAACTGACATAGTCCAATGTGTCCATTTTGCTGGCAGCTATCTGTGTGGTTTGAGGATCCAGGAGCCTCTTGATCTGACAAGGGTGTGACCAGGGCTTTGTTCTAGAATCAGCAGCTATGGCAGCAGCTTCCTGAAACTACAGCTTCTTGACTGTTGTACTCAGAGAGGCAAAATTAGTGACCGTCATCTGTGTTTGGTTTTAGAAGTCCCTTCCCTAAGCTCAGTTTCAAGTTATTTTTCTTAAGCCTTTAAAAAGAAAGTCTCTTTTTGCTTTAACCAGTTAGGATGTTTTCTCTTTTGCATAGTTTTCTACAACCTGAATAAGATACGTACCAATATTTTTAAAATGGCTCTCTGGAATAAAAATCCACAGAATAGCTTCTTCATTGTGCCTGTTTTTTATTTTACATCTGAATGTTCTTTTATTTGTTCCAATCTATGTGTTCCCATCTATTTAAAATGTATTTACGTCTTAAAATTTTTTTGAAAATATTAAAACTTTTTACTTATACAAATTTTACTTATCCTCATAATTATTTTCCATAAATTTATATTTTCACAAAGATAATACAACCATATGGTTGGAAGAAATGTTTAAAATTCATTTTAAACATTTTAAACTCAACAAAATTAGCTAAATTAAACTAAAATGTTAAAAATTAAAAAGTTCAGTTCCCTCTCTGCTCAACTGTAATCTCATTCTTCATTTCTTACATTTACCTTTGTAGTTTAAAATAATATGTTTTCCTGGAAGTTCTACTCAACTCTGTGTTGTAGATCATGTTTCCTGGTTCTCGTGTTCTCAATATTTTTGGCTTGCTTTCACATTATGTTAGAACACATCTTCTAATAACTTCCTGAAAAAGGGAGAACGACAGATACATTTTGGAGATTTTACATATCAGAAACATATTCTCATACTTGAATAAGTATTTCTCTAGATTAAAATACCAAGTTAAGAAATATTTTATCAAGAATGAGGATTATTTTGCTATGTTATCTTTTAATTTTTCTATTAAAACTTGCAGTGTCACTCTATTTTTGATCTTTTGTATATGATCTAGTATTTTCTTCCCTGATCCCGCTCTTAGTTTGTAAGTTTTCCTTCAAAGATTGCAATCAAACCTTCCACCCTGTTAAAAATGTAATTTATTACTTTTCCTCATTTCATTATATCTATTCTCTAAAATATTTTAGTCTTTATGGTGATGTTATAACAGAAAGTACCTTACCATCTGTCATTCTTACTGTTAAGCACTTAGGTCTCAGTTTATTACCCTGTTATGTCAGTTTAAACACTTCTATAAATATTTGTTTTTCCTAAATATATTTAAAACTCTCAAATGCTGCTGTCTCCTGTCCCTTTCCATTATACCAATAGTTATATATGATCTTGTCATGTATCCTTAGGAAGGAATATACTAAATCCTTAAGTTTAAAATGCTAGGTTTGACCAGAAGTCATATGAAGTTATCATCACAATTAAAATGTTTTATCCCAGTCCTCTGTTTTTGACATTTATATCATCTATATTGGCTTCTCATAGTCTCACTCTTCATGAAGGAGGAAACTTTTGGTTTTTTCTTGATGATATTTCCACAGTTATTAAAATATTTAGTATGTACAGACATCTTTGTTACCATCATGATTGGTGGTAGGACACTGAACACTTAATATGGACAAATAGGTTTGTAAAATGTTTTAAATTAAATTTTGTTTCTAAACTATGTGAAATATTTATATATTTCAGAGTTAAAATGTAAAATAAGATTTATTAAAAAGTTTAGATTTTATTCCTGTTCTTCCTCCATGTTCATTTCCTCTGATTAGGCACACATTTTGTTATTTTTTTAAAACAAAGGCATTCATTCATAGTCTCCATCTTTTTAACACAATAGTTAGTTAGCAGAGTATGCATACTTTTCTAAACCATGCTTTTTTCACCCAAATTATATTATACATATTGTTATATACTATATAATAATTAGAATATACATATTTACACATATATTTGTGTGTATGTATATATAAAGAGAGTATACGCTGACTTACTTGTGAAGAATGCATTTAAAGCTATTTTAAATGTGTTTTAATTTGTGAGACTTTACTTATTAAGGATTATGTTATTATACTTACTGTTCTAACCTGGCAGTAAAGGTATTCTTAAGAATTTGCAAGTACTTTAAATTTTCAAGAGTGAACATTGTATAGCCATCTTGCTGCTCCTTTAGTGAAATGCAATGAAACTCTGAAGTTTAAAAAAAAAAAAAAGGGAGACTATATCATGCAATCATGTAACTTTACATTTATTTATTTATTTAATCTTCATCACAGCCCAAAAGAATAGGAATGATTTTTATTTCCATTTTGCATATGGGGAAACAAGCACAAAGTTTTAGTAACTTGTATGCAATCATAAAGCTAGTAAGTAGTGGAGCTAGGATATGTAACCAATCTAGATCCAAAGTCAATGTTCTTAAAAAATTTGCTATAAGGTTTAATGAAAAATAAATAAATAAAAAATGTTTCCCATGGTCTATACCTAAGTACATATTTATATAAATTTGAATAATTTTTAATCCCTTCCAGTTTTAGGTTTTTTAAGTGTGAGTTCTTGTTTTCTAAGGACCTCTTGGTGGTAACAGTTTTCTGAATCAGTTCCTACTAAATATATGGTTGGAATCAAAGTCACAAGGCAAGCAAACACCACATCTGCTATAAGCCCAGAGATATTTATGTATATGAAATATATCTATCTTCTACTTATATCTATATCTGTAACTATATTTATATCTATATGCATAATGAGAATATGACATAGTGTGGAAGTACGACAAAGCCAGGAATCTGTTAATTGAAATCATCAGACTTTAGTTGCTGAAGTGCCCCCAACACATCTCTATATCAAAACTAATGGCCTGAGTTCAGCACTGAACTCCAATAATCTGAATAAATTTCTCATTCCACATGAGTTGCGTTGAAACATAAAAATTCTGATATACCTTTTTGGACCAATACAAGAAATTAAGATTAGCTTCTACTCTCTTATGTTTCTGATCTTGTATTAATTCTCTTATATATTCATTGCATTGCTCATTTTCAAAGCTTAAACAGAGCCATCATTCTCATTAAATTTTTATTCTACTTTGTTCTTTGTGGTCTGGCCTATCTCAACTCTCCACTCTCAGTAAGCAATATAAAACAAGTGAAATATTTCTTTCTGTGACCACAATCCACAACCAGGGTTTCTTTTCAGGGGTGCTTCTACTTCGAATTTACTTCACATATTCTAAAATGTGCATTACCTGAGTGCTATAGCATTTGTCATTGTGCATGTCAAGATTTATGAGACTTGCTTGGCTTTTTCTTCTGTAGCTCACTGCTCTAGAACTAAATCACTGTAGAGCCCGACCCAAAGCTTACAGTTGAGTAGACCTGTCATCTCTTCCTGGAAACAAACCTTCCCCTCAATAATCTATGACCTGCTTGGCCAGCTTTCTCTTATTCCAATTTATTCCTTGGCATGATAGCTCCTTGATTTGAAACTTTGTGAGTTACTACTGCACTGAGTACAACCATGTTTTTATAGGAACATTGGGTGAAAAAAAAAGTGATGTTACACTCAAAGAATAAATCAAAGTCATGAGTCAGGAATTAGTGAGGACATCAAAAGCACTTTCAGGAGAAATAATTTTCAGCAGCTACCTAGAGAAAATATAAAATCTGATCTCTATCTCTAGACTTTTCTGTGTTTATTAACTAGATTATAAAGCAGAACTCATTTTTTAAGCTGATAAAGGAAAAGTAGGAGCTGCTAAATTAATAATAGTAAATATGCTAAAGAAACATAAATCAGAATAGTATAACAATGGAGCTGAACCTCTGGAACTTGTTCTAGTCCTTTCTTCCTGAACTTAGGCAAAAAATCCTAAACCATCTGCATATGCATTTATCAATTTTGTTTTTATGCGTTTGGCATTTTAGAAATCTTATTGCCCATAAGCTAAATCTCAGATGATATTCCACTGATAGATAGATGTTTCCACAAAAAGGTTTTCTGTCTGGCTCACAGATAATTTTTAACCACACTGTCTCCATTCATACATAAAACAACAGGTTTGTAATAACTTGATTACACATCTATCCTCTAAAATCATATTCTTGGAAATTTATCTATTTATCAATTCATCTATAAAAATTCAAATTCTTTCATTTCAATATAAATTTGAGCAGCATTTCTCTGTGCAGATTTTTGCCATTTGGTTTTCTGATGTCTTCTATATCTTCTAGGAGTATAGATTTAGAAATATTAGAGTTAAAGAAGAATTACAGTAGTATAACATTTGATTAACATGATAACTAATATGACAAAAAAAGAGAAATGAAACAAGCATAGGGAAATATCTGTGATATTAAATAAAATATATTTTAAATACTGATTAAACAAGAAATAGAGATAACATTAGTTTGACTATTTTTTCCAAACTACAAATTTTATCAAATTATTTATAATTTTATATTAGTAAGGTTGCTTTTCATAAGAGATGTGAAGGGAGAATCAATATGCTTACTCCAAATTTCTAAATAAGATTTTGAGTTCTAAGAACTCAAATTTAAGGCACATCCAAATAAGGTAATATCTAAGAAGTATTCTGAGCAACAGGCTATGTTAGGAAGAGTAGTTTGTTATCTGTCAGTTGGGTTCTAATCCAGTATCAATACCTACTAGGGCCATGTATCCTTCATGTAAAAGGAAGATAAAAATTACGAGAACCAGCTTGGATAACACACATAAATCTTCTAGATAAGGTATACATGCATGTTCTCTTTTTCCCACCTAAAAATAAGCAAACCAAAAAAACCCCCAAAAATCCCTGTGAAATCTTATTCCAAATTCTCACTAAACCGTCAAAGTCTTTGTTGAGAATACTTGTTATTCTACAAAGAATATGTTTTATTAAGGAAATTTAATTTAAGAAACCATATATTTACTTACACTAAATGCTTTTATTCTAACTAATCAGGGTCTATAACATGTAGGTTATTGCATCCTAACAGTCAAAATACTGGGTTCTCATTACCAGCAAATCAGGTTGAATTTTCCATTTAAACAGTATCCCTTGCTCATATTTTCTTCACCAAGTTTATGCCAATCCATCACTCAACTCAATTGCAACAGAAATATAATATTATCCTCAGTGTTCTATTAATGGAAAGACATTGACTTCTTTTAAAGAAAATAATCAGTAGCATGTAACGTTCCTTACACCTAGAGTATATAGAGAGTCATCAGCTCCTTTTGAACAGTGTTGAATATTTAATCTAATTTAAATTCTAAGAGTCAGTTTAAAAAAAAGCTTTTGCAATTCAACACTCCATTTTTTTCTTTTTTAAACTAAAAATCTATACCTCAGGAATCATTCCCAATATATGTTGAAAGATAAACAGTTTATTCTAGAGGTTAGTTAAATATTTTTGGAAGTAAACATTAAATTAAAAATCTGTCTTCAAATAAAACTAAAAAATAAATGTAACAGAATATTTCCAAATTCTGATTAAATTTTATTTTATTTTTATAGTTTTTATTTCCCAACCTTTACTATAACTAAGTCGAGAGATTGAAATCTTTGAGAGTTCATATGCTAAAAGATAAAAAAATAACTTTCTAATTATATGGATTTCAGGTATTAAATAAAGCAAATACACTGACATATATTACTTAGCGAATACAGTAAACTTTATAGTGAAAAATCATTTCAGTAATAATATCTAAAATGAAATCACCTATAACATAAAGTTTCCCAAAATTATTCTTTTTTTCTTATTGTCATTATAATCAAATCATTGACATTGTAAGTATATAAGGTATGTTCACATACACAATTAACATATAATTTTTACTTTGCATTGTATATATTCATATCAAAAAGTAATTCTCAACTAAATAAAATCTTATTTTTCCTGACTTCATTTATATCTCTTTGATTTTGCTTGTAATACAACTGTTGGAAAGACAAAATAATGATTCAGTTTATTAACAAATAATATTTTCAAGAAAATATAAATGAATACTAAATATAACCAATTGGAATATCAAAATATTTGAAAATCCATGAAACATTTAATATCTTCTTAATGGGAAATATAATATTTGTGTCATTCAAAAATATGTTAATAAATTAAAACAAAATGATAATGTTTTATCTCAGAACTCTTTGTTGCAAATCTTTTTATCAGCTATATTTATCAGCCAGAATTATTATTAGAGTATTTTTATATTAACAATAGATAACAAGAAAATAGAATTGTCATTGATTACAAAGAGTACAAAAGCATATTCACCAGTTTCACAGCAGAAGAAAACCTTAAAATAAAGGCAAAAAAAGTATGCAAAGTCAAAATCTGAGGTTGGCAATTTAAGTGTACTTTACTGAAATAAAGAAAAATTTACTGTGAATAAATATCAGGCACAATTTTTTTTGACCCAAGTTCTTAAAAATTGGATAGGCTGCAAATATATGCATAAAACCAAACACCCACACATTTATTATTGCTGCAATACTACTCAGAAAATATATAGGTTATGCAATGGGTTCCCAGTAGGATATTTAATAATTTAATAAGCCTGACCCTTTATACTACTACTGAACACTCTGGGGACAGTGCTAGCCTAAAGAAAAATTGTATGTTGATGCTGAGTATACTGAGCTAGTCTTAATTGTAAGTGAGTGAATCACATTTCACTGCTTTTTGTTTGTTTAAATTGGTTAATTTCCATGGAGAAATGTGGAGCTCAGCAATTCTTCCAGTATGATTTTTTTTTAATGTAATGAAAAGAAGCCAAGTTTTCACACTCCAGAGGAAACTTCTTGATCCATAGCACAACACATTAGTGTTTTGAAGTTTTAACTGTGTTTTGCTGAAGTGTATTCTCTTGGGAGCCAGTATACAGTGATATTATGGCATAAGCTTAATATTACTGTCACCAAATATCCATTTTTTGTTTCTGCTATAAAAGTAGCAATTTTATTGTAAATTTCCCTTGCTCTCACCATCACCTGTATTAACCAGTATGGATGCCTTGTTCAAAAATCATTGGTCATACAATACTCTCACTTTTTGTCAAATCAACAATGTTTTCTTCCTTGTTAAATTACTCAGCTTCCATATATGCTACAATCGCTGCTAAAAGTAATAAAAAGAGAAAGAAACCTTCCCTTGCCCTCAAATCTTCCTATAACCGCAATTCTTTCTCTGATATCAAAAGTTCTCAAGAGATATTCATTTTATGATTTAAAGATTCTTTTGATGGCAAGACACAGCAGAATGACACTAATTACTTTTGGAGAAATGGAAGACGAAACTCTTTGTTACTTGCAATTCTAAAGGAGAGAAAGCTGCCACTCAGGGCTACAAAGAACAGAACCCCAGGACAGAGACAGAGTACCAGTAATCTGGAGTTGTAGGGGCAATTTATGTATGGCAAAAGAGGTGAGGTAAGCTACATTTCATGGGTTCCCTGTGGATTGGCTAATTTAAATAATTCTGTGGGTTCTGAGGAATAGAGGCTGTCTCTACTTTTCTAGCACCTGGCCTCAGGGTGATTAAAGTAGATGCATAGTGGTCTCAGAGTGTGAAAACAAGGTAAGGGAAGTTGTTGGGTGAAATTTACTCAGCTACTCAAGAAGGAAAATTGAAGGACCTCTAGTCAGTGCCACAAAACTAGGTCAAGACATCATTTAAAAAAAAGAAAGAAAGCAACTGTATTACGCTATTATATTTGAAATCACCAGTATTTCAGTATTTCTCATATTTTATTTTTCCTGTTACCACTGCAATCAAAATTTTGTCCTCAACTCACCACACAATGATTTGTAACTGAGGTCAGTGACAACATCCACTTTGACAAATTCAAAGGTTAATCTTCAGTCTTGATCTATGAGTAGCTAGTCGATCCACCTCCCTCTTTGAACATATTCTTCACTGGATTCCTAGCACAGTACTCCATCTCTAGCCATTGTTTCAGTCTCCCTTGACTGTTCCCTGACTTATCAATATTTAAACATTTTATCAGAGTCAGTCCTTAATCCTATTTTCATGTCTACCTGCATTCACTCCCACATTTCCTTCATCCATCCCAGGCTGTTAAATTCCATGTTTACACTGAGAATTCACAAATGTGTCTCTCAAACCCAGAACTTCATCTCAAATTTATATACAAATGTATTTAACTGTATATCTAATTTACATTTATATCTTACTTAACTTTCATTGTCACATGTTTTTTTCTGACCACAGCCTGGGAAACTTCTCTGTTTTTAAGGACTCTGTGATCAGGTTTGACCTATCTGGATACTTGAAAATAATTCCTCATCTCCAGGTACTTAATTTAATAGAATTTGCAAAGTCCTTTTTGTCATATAAGGCAACATGAATTATATAGTTTCAGGGTGTTGGGATGGTTTAGAACAAATCACACATGTACAATACATTACCTAACTTGAAATTAGGAAGGGTGATGCCTCCAGCTTTTTTCTGTTTCAAGATTGCTTTAGCTACTTGGGGTCTTTCGTGGTTACATATAAATTTTAGAACTGTTTTTCTAGTTCTATAATAAATGCCATTGGAAAAAAATAATGGTCATGAAGAACCTAGGGGCAAGACGGGAATAAAGACGCAGACCTACTAGAGAATGGACTTGAGGACACGGGGAGGGGAAGGATAAGCTGGGAAAAAGTGAGAGAGTGGCATGGACATATATACACTACCAAATGTAAAATAGATAGCTAGTGGGAAGCAGCCGCATAGTACAGGGAGATCAGCTCGGTGCTTTGTGACCACCTAGAATGGTGGGATAGGGAGGATGGGAGGGAGGAAGATGCAAGAGGCAAGAGATATAGGGATATATGTATATGTATAACTGATTCACTTTGTTATAAAGCAGAAACTAACACACCATTGTAAAGCAATTATACTCCAATAAAGATGTAAAAAAAAATGCCATTGAGATTTTGATAGAGATTGCATTGAATCTGTAGGTTTCTTTGGGTAGTATGGACTACCAATATTAAATCTTCCAATCCATCAAAATGGGATGTCTTTCCATTTGTTTGTGTTTTCTCTAATTTCTTTCATACGTGTTTTGTAGATTTCAGCCTACAGTTTTTTACTTCCGTAGTTAAACTTATTCATAAATATTTTATGTTTTTGATAAAATCATAAATTGAATTGTTTTCCTAATATTTTTTCAGATAGTTCATTATTAGTGTATAGAAACACGACTGAGTTTTGTTTGTTTGTTTGTTTGTTTTGCGGTACGCGGACCTCTCACTGTTGTGACCTCTCCCATTGCGGAGCACAGGCTCCAGACGCGCAGGCTCAGCAGCCATGGCTCACCGGCCCAGCCGCTCCGCGGCATGTGGGATCTTCCCAGGCCAGGGCACGAACCCGTGTCCCCTGCATCGGCAGGCGGACTCTCAACCACTGGGCCACCAGGGAAGCCCACAACTGAGTTTTATATGTTGATTTTGTATCATTCAGCATTACTGAATTCATTTATTAGCTTTAACAGTTTTGTGTGAGTGTGAGTGTGTGTGTGTGTGTGTGTGTGTGTAATCTTTAGGGTTTTCCATATATAAGATCATGTGAGCTACAGAAAGGGACAATTTTACTTCTTCCTTTTCAGTTGGATTTCTTTTCAAAAAATGGTATTGGGAAAATTGGTTATCCACAAGCAAAAGAATGAAATTGGACACTTAATGTTACACCATACACAAAAGTTAATTCAAAATGGATTAACAAATTAAACATAAGACCTGAAACAAAGCTCCTAGAAAAAAAAATAGGAGAAAAGCTTCATGACATTGGTCTTGACAATGATTTCATGGATATGACACCAAAAGCAAAAGCCAAAAGAAAAAAATTGAAAACAGAAAACATCAAACTAAATGGGACTACAACAAAATAAAAAGTTTATGCACAATAAAGGAAATAATAGAGTGAAAAGGAAACCTATGGAATGGAAGAAAGTATTTGCAAACCACATATATGATAAGGAGTTAATTTCCATGCTATAAAGGAACTCCTGTAATCAATAGCAAAAACAAAACAAAACAAAACAAAAAACCAACAACTAATAACCCAGTTAAAAATTGGCTAAGGGGGGCTTCCCTGGTGGCGCAGTGGTTGAGAGTCCACCTGCCGATGCAGGGGACACGGGTTCGTGCCCCGGTCTGGGAAGATCCCACGTGCTGTGGAGCGGCTAGGCCCGTGAGCCATGGCTGCTGAGCCTGTGTGTCCGGAGCCTGTGCTCCACAACGGAAGAGGCCACAACAGTGAGAGGCCTGCATACTGGAAAAAAAAAAAAAAAAAAAAAAATTGGCTAAGGACTTGAATAAATATTTCTTCAACTAAGACATTCAAATGACCAACAGATGTATGAAAAGATGTTCAACATCACTAATCATCTGGGAATTGAAAATCAAAATCACAATGAGATATCACCTCACATCTGTCAGGATGGCTATTATCAAAAAAATAGACATTAAGTGTTGGTGAGGATGTGAAGAAATTGGAACCGTTGTATACTATTAGCAGGAATACAAATGATGTGGTCGCTATGGAAAACACTATGGCAGTTCCAACAAAAATTGAAAATAGAACTACCATATGATCCAGCAATAACATTTCTAAGCATTTGTCCAAAAAGTTAAAATCAGGATCTTGAAGAGATATTAACACTCCCATGTTTCTCTCAACATTATTTATAATAACCAAGAGGTAGAAGCAACCTAAATGTTCATGGATAAAGGAATGGATAAAGCGTAGTATTGCATACAATAGGATATTACTCAGCCCTAAAAAAGGATATCCTGCAATTTTCAACTACATGAATGAAACTAGACATTATGCTAAGTGAAATAAGCCAGTCACAGAAGGACAAATACAGCATGATTCTTCTTATATGAGGTTCCCAAAGTAGTAAAACTCATGGAAAGGAAGCATAGAATTATATTAGTTAGTGTCTGGGGGAAGGGAAAATGGAGAGTTTCTAATAAACAAGAATAAAATTTCTGTTATGCAAGATAAGTTCTAGAGATTTACTGTACAACAATATGGCTGTACATAATGATACTGAATAATACACTTAAAAATGTATAAAGAGGGTAGATCTCAAGTTTTCTTACCACAAAAACTTTTTTAAAAAAATTAGGATAAATCACCATTTGATCATGAATTTTTTATACTAAATGGAAACATCCAATGAAATGTATATTGGATTGCCACAATATGAATAACAAATACCTGTATATGGTCACAATCTTGGTACATAATCTTTAAATATTAGAGAGAGAAAATAATCTTTAGAAAGGAGAACTCTAGATATGGAACAAAAACACAAAAGTCATGCTGATCTACCCTAATAGTCATTTGCTATTTGACTTTATAGCATCAATTCTACTTTCATATATTGAATTTCCTAAGAGAATTCAATGTTTTTCCTGTTTTGAATAAAGTTTTATTTGGGTAGATCTCCTTCTCAAATGTTAGTGATAGAGTATACCAGCAGCCCCCAACAAAATCATGTTTCAAATTCTACTGCCCACAAATATACAGGTACATGGCTGATAATTTTGAGTTTCAACCTGGAAGGATAAAGCCTCAGTAATTTTTGAGAGGAATGTGGTGATAATGAGGGAGAGGATAGGTGATGATGGAGTCAGTGTAGAAACTGCAGCTCTGAAATAAGGAGAGTTGAAAACTTCTTGTTACCAAAACCTTCAACCCCTCCATTATCTCACTTTCAAACATTTCCCTCTCCAGTCACTTATCAATCCAGTTTAATCCTTGAGTTCTCCAACTCCAAACTGCTTTCATCCTATTTAGACTTAAAATCCTTTGTTGCTACATTTTTAAAGCCGCTTATTCCTCAGCCCTCTGATGATTTTTCCTTCCTGCTTTATAGGTTAAGTTTCATGAACCATTATTATCACCACTCCCTTGCATAAACCCTCAACTTTTCATCTCTTCACTCTTTTTAACTGCTTCCCCATCATGCAGAACAATGTCTGCACATAGTAGCTTTTCAGAAAGGATTACTTGAGTGAATGGACTCTTTATGTATTGAATAACTAGAAATGCACTGTGTGTAAGTGTGCTTCTAGCTCCTTTGTCTTTTTCAGCATGGGAAACTAGAAAATTAGATGGGAAAAGGATGTATCTAAATTCACACAACATATTCCCAGCAAGATTAGACCTTGAACTCAAGTCTCTTGGCTCCCAGTTCATCACTCTTTTCTTCCCAATTTCTGAGTTCTCTGAAAAACCTAATTCATTTTCTCACAGATTGTTTTTGACCCATGTTTAATAACCTACCTTCCACTACAATTGTTGCAGAAAAACATGTTTATGAATAAAGTACTTCCATTTCTAATTTATAAGCAAAACCTCCAAAAATTTGACAGTTATATAAGGCATGCATAGATTCATTCTAAGACAAATTTTATTTATAAATGCAAGTTCTTAAAAGAATGTAGTTTTTCTGAACTGATAGCTAAATTGAAGAAACTGATTTTGATCCTCTGTAAAGTATTTGACCTCTTCCTAGAATAAAGATATGGGATATAGAGCTCTTTCTCTGAGAAATCTGGGGGTAAAACTAAGATTTTATTGAACACAGTGATTTTAGTTAATGATGAATAAACAAGAAAATTGTACTGAAGTGTTCTTTCTGTAATAAAATTGTTCAGTAAGTTCACTTATTTTACAATACATTGTTAAATATAAACTATTTCAATTAAGTGTTTTCAAAAATGAGTTAGATGAGTTAGTAACAACTCTCCTGACAATCTAAATCTTTTAAATAAAACACATTAGAGAGGGTTTATGGTTTGCATTTTTTCCTTATTTATTTGTTGATTCTAAGTATTGGATAAAGAGTTTGAAAGTTGAATCTCCAAACCTAGTACAGAGCAGAATTATCACATTTTGATAAGGTGAACCTGGAAGTAGAAAATACTGCTGAATACAATCCCAGTATCAGCTAGACACCGTGACAAGTGCAACTGTCTATGTACTCCAAACTCAATAGGAAATGTGCATGTCATTAGCAATTGTATGCTGGAGTTGTGACTTCCTTAATCATCTATCACATGGTTATGCTAGCTTTCCTGACCTATTGTACTGTTTTTCTTTCTTTAACACACGTTTACAGACTTGGGTTAAACATACATCTCAGTTAAGGTATACAGTCTTCATCCATCATCCCTATTTTGTTTTATTTATTTATTCATTATTTCATTCATTCATTGCATTTTTCTTCTCCTTTCTCAGTCTCATTCCCATCACCTTACAGGCACTCCAATATGTTTAACATATATCCTTGAATTTTATATATATTTTATTTTGGGAATACATAATTTTAAAATGCATAAATGACTTGGCAATATAAAACATGTTTCTGTTATCTATTTACTTATGAGGTGTACATATACTAGTTTATTTCTTCTGAGTGCTGTGTTTTATTCTATAGACTGCAACTACTATTTATCTCCTTTGTCAGAAATAAAAATTTAAACAGCTTCCAAATACCAATACCACAAGAATGTTGAAAATAGCTTCTGACACATTTTCTTACAGAAGTGTGTAAGAATTTCTCTGGGCCATATATGACGGCAAAGGATTGATGAATCATAGGGTGTATTTTGACTGAGTATATCAGGCTACATACCATGTTTACTGCACCAGTCAAATTTATACCAGCAATGAAGAGTTCACATCATTTCCACCAGAAGTTTTACCCAATATTTTATCTTTGAACATGTCATGAATATAATGTAGTACATTTTTATTTTCATTTACTAGTTAGCTATGATTTTGTGTACCTTATATAGAATTTGAGTTTTGTCCTCTGTAAATTGTTTGTTTATATATGTTCTCCATATGTCTGTTGCTTCCTACTTTATTTCTTAGTGATTTTCAGAAGTTTTTTAAAATTTTATTTTAGATGTTAGCCACTTGTAGGTTTTTGAGTTTAAATATGACTTTTCCTAGACTTCGTATATGATATGTATATAATTAAATCCATCAGTTCTTCATACTATTTTATATGCTTTAGATATACTATTTTTAAAATTCTTTTCCTAAACCAAGCATATACAAGTTATATTTTCCTGTATCTATTTAATGATTTATTTACTCACATTTAAGCCAGGAAAATCTGAAATCCACATTTGTAGATGCTGTAGAGATGTCATTTTATTTTCTTCTGTGAAGTGAACCCACTTGCTTGATATGGTAAACTAAATAGATTGTCACTTACATATTGATTTGTTTTCACCGTATTTATCCTACAATAAATTGTATTAGATGAATAGAAGGATAGATAGATAGGTAAATAGATAGATGTAAGTAGATTACATCTATCCTACTGGTAGATTTGCCCTTTTAAATGGTTTAATAGGTCTAAATGTCTTTTGAATTTTTCCCTTTGCTCTGCTTTTAAATTGACTTAGATACATATGAACATATATGAAATAATTTTGTAGATCATTTTGAAATTAATTGATATCCTCATTTATTTCACCATCTGACAGTGTGCATTATATCTCCATTTATTTTGACTTTTATTTATAACTTTTAGAAAGGATTTAACATTACCTTGATGCTAACGTGCATTAAGTATATTACTGTGTAATTTATAGTTTTTGTTGACATCTTAAATTCTAGTATATTACTAATTTTTTAGTTGATTTTTGCTCTTGAAAACAAGTCCAATTTATTTCTGTGAATCAATTTTCATACTCAGAACATTACTGATCTTCTTATTTCTAGTCTTTTTAGATTAGAGTGGGATCAAATCTTTTTATATTGCCTGTAAGTAACAATAATCCTATTGCCTTCATTTCTGTCTTAACATCTCTTCCTTTTTTATTGTGTTATGGTTGTGGTTAGAATACATAGTGACATGTGAGCAATGAGAGATTTATTAAACATCACTGTCTTATCTTCGTTTTAGAGAATAAAGGTACCGTTTCTCCATCACTTAAATTTTTTGTAGGTGTGTTACTAAGCTTTTTCATGTTAAGAATGTTTTCTTCTATCCTTAAACCACTAAAGGATTTTTGTTTAACATCCCCATCAATGTTTTGTAGTTTTATGCTCTTTTTTTTTTTTGCCAATCCAGTCAGTGTCAAATCATATATCATTGCTGTTTACTAATTATTACATAGATTGCTACCGGTTACTAATATGTCAACATGATTCTTATTCCTTCAAATTATGGGTTATGCTTTTGTCTATTTACACATATATTTGTCTTTATTCTTCAGGGTACCGTATGTAGTCTTTTGCTGTTATTTTGTGACTTAAATGTGTTCTACATATCTTCTCCCGGTTTGTGGCTTTCTTTGTACACATTGTATGGTATCTTTTGAGCAATGCATGTTCTTAAACTTAATGTAGTAAATTTTATTTTCAATGTTTTATTACCATTTCAACTTTCTATGTTTTGTTAAAGTAGTAACCCTCTCTACCAAAGAGATGTACATATTCTGGATTTTCTTAAAAAATGTTTTTTATATGTCATGTACACTTTGACTTCTAAACTATCTAGAAATCATTTCGTTTGTGGTATGATGTTGAGATCAAATTTTACTTGTGATCATATGAAGGGTTTTAACAGCATTATTTTTTTATGTCCCCATACTAACTCCAAGCAGAAAGTTGCCTTCCATGCCCCCACACACCTAACGTACGCTTAATGTTTGTGTTAGATGATTTATTATACAGCCACTCTAGAATTCAGATTTCTGCTCAGTGGTGTGGCAAGACATGTTGCAAAAAATCGTGTTTGAAACAGAGTCACTAGCTATGGGGCTGGTCAGCCTCAGCAGTGAAACTATTCTGGTCTGAATCAAATCAAACATAAAATGAGAGAATAATAGGCAGATAAATTCCTTCTTCTTTCTCCAGGGAGTTTTTCCATGGAGCTAGTCCTTATGATTCTGTAGAAGTATCTGCTTCACAAACAACTTAAGATTATATCTATTATTAATTGAGATAAAGTGCAGGAAGAGGAGGAAACTTTGGGGAATTAATTCAATATATAGTCAGTATGGGCCAACAAAAACCATCGTTATTGTGGAATGGATTGATGCTTTTGATGCATACTGAATACCTTGCAAAAGAATGTAATAGTCTCAGAGAAGTTGTTTCCTAACCTAGTGAACGCTTTTAAACCAAAGGACCTCTATGGCAACTTTAAATTAGTCTTACCTCTTATTATAGTCACACAAGTGACAGTGCTGAAAAATCTGCTGCTGAGTCTTGTAAAAACTCCAAAGGGAATATTATATGTGTAATACTAAATAGACTTTTATTACCTAATAAAGCACTGATAAGTAAGCTGTACATAACCAAACATATTTGAAACCTGAAAGCCATAAGATACTGCCATGACAGCAGTGCCATTGTGAGTTCTAATGAATATAACTCAGGAAAATTATACAAGAAAATTGCCATTAACTTACAAGTACAGAGTTACCTTGGTAAATGACACATGTCTGTTAGAAAATGTTAGAATGATGATATAACAGATGCTTGTAGTATCATAGTATAGGTCTCACTCAAGGACACACTAGGGGCCCATGTTGGGTCTGAATCGATTAAGATTAAAATATGAGGCAAGGGTAGAGATTTTGTATTGTAGTGATTCATATTAGGGAACTGTTTTCCAGGCCTATAGGATGCTTTGTTTTTTCAATTATACAATCCTAATATAATTATACAAATTGTACCCAATTATATTTGTTGCAGGAACCAATGATTAATTAGTTACTATCAACTAGTCTTGCAGATCATTCTGTTCTAATTAGAGACAAAACCTAGTAGCTATGAAGGTTACCCCTGGTGGTTTAGTACTGGTACTAGAATTCTTCCAGATCAGCATCTTACCCACATTGAAACCAAGCAACACATTTTATTAACAGCATTTAACACCCACATCTCTGTTCTTTAGAAAACAGCCAAAAGAATATTTTTATAAGATGCTTGCTCCCCCCTCACTAAAGAATTTCTCAATGCCTGTTAAAATGATTTATTTTTTAACCTCACCCCAGAGCATATCTAAATGATAGATGTGCACAGCAGGCCATATAAATCTATTCCAACACTTGTATCTTCATTAGACTTGGAATCTTACCTCTCCAATTTGGCAAGGAATTTCTGACATCTTAACTTTATTTTGTGTAGAACCCCCATTGAATTAGGTTACTGTCTACTCTTACTGAGAAATCAATTACTACCACTTTGTGGGAGCACATCTAATTCAAAATCTCTGGTAAGTGAACTCATATTTATAAATGCAACATATAGAAAATTATATTTCTCATTTTCTTGTCTAGCACCACAGGCATACATTTTTATACATATACCTAAGTTTTCTTTATAGATGTAATCACAGAACTTCCATTCTTTGTCTTGTAAGCCTCCTTAAATGAGATTTTGCAGTTGGCCTTGTGCAATATGATATGGTTCTGGATTTGTGGAAGATGCATGGTAGTTACAGTAGGATATGAAGAGAATACTCTTACTATTACTAGGTGATTTTCTCAGACAAGATAATTACATGGTCTTTAAGCTTCAGTGAGCAGAAAAGGAGCTTCTTTGGTTGGTGAAAAAAATTTTTGTGTGTTTGGCATTTTCAAAATTTTCTCAATTTCCTGGCCATCTTTAATTCTAATTAATTACCAAAATTCCACACATGAGACTGTAAAGCCTAGAGATCCATCCTATCTTATAATTCAGAAATTTGCAGATTCAGAGCATACATTTGATTTTCAGTATCATCATCACCATGCTGGAGGAAATAAGAAAGTAGAGCATCATAAAAATCTCCATTTTCTATGACTGTGTCTTGAGGTAAGCCTTTAAAAGCTGAAGGCCATATTTTATCTTAAATAATTGGTGCAATATGAAGTAGCCCTTAGTTTGTCAGAGCCTTGCTTTTCACAAGCATTATGATCCAGGTGAGTAAAAGTAAGAATTTGAATAATATATGCACCACTGGATTCTCTTGACTTCCAATTTTCTATCCTGTAGTATTGAATTCAGACCAGGTCACATAAGAAATCCAAATTTAGCATATCCTTGAATATTTATTAATTGCAATCATTTCTTGAAGTTATTACTTTTGCCTAGAACTCATCCTTGCAAGTAGTAAAATCCATTTCTTGGTAGTTAAAAAAAATTATTAATAAATATTAGGTGACTCACAGAATCTTCCAGATAGCCAGGGAATCAAATTCTGAAGCTACGTAGTTCAACAACCAATGTACAAAAAAGCATTGTCCTAACGTTTAGCATCTAGTTATCGAGTAACAGAAAATAACACAACTGCTTCTGAACAACTAACAACTCTGCCACCATGATTGCCAGAAAGTCATTTTCCCTGAATTCTGTGACATCATATTTCATGCATAAGAAAATAAGCCTTAAAGAGGTACATCCAGTTGGTATAATGTAGATCACAAGTTTCCACTGTAGTAAGGAAGACTAGAAATAAGAATTTACAGGTCATATACTAGTAAGTCTAAACTAACAATTTGTGAAATTTTCAAAATGTATGAATTATTTTCAATTATCTTGAGTAGCCTCAATGATACCCACTCTAGGTTTCTTTATTATATTTTTCCATAATATTTTTATTCCTTTTTTATCATTATTGATCCCTTTGGTCAGAGAACAGATAAATAATTGTGTTCAGTCCAATGTCTTTCATTATTATCTTCCATTACATACTATGAATATTTGAGTATGGAAGTAAATTTTATACTCTTAACTGGACATCAGCTGTCAGATAAGCATAACTTTAATCATCTACCTTGATATGTACTGCTTTCAGTAGAATGCACAGAAATCTGACTGGAATTGTCTAAAGAAACCATTTCTTACATTCTATTTTCAAAAAGGACTTTTGTTAATATTTATATAGTAATCTAGTAGATATATTTAGAAATACAGTTATTCCCAAATGTTTGATTCTTAAATTATATTGCCACATCAATGTGAAATTCAAATTTTCCTTTACAATAATGTTCAACTAACTGATAATTGATAAGATAAATTTTGGTTATAAATGGATAAAAAGAGTGTTATAAGCCGATGTTAACCTCAATTTAAAATAATTAATTATTTTTAAAAACCTCATTTTCTAATATCTACACTCACCTAAAGCAATGTAGAAAGTTTAAAGGACATTAAAATATTACTAGAATCCTACTGACAAGTTTCTAAATAGTTCTACAATTTTTATGCAATTAATAAAATGAATTTCATGAATCCTATAAGCCTTGCACTGAATTATTGGTTTTCTTGTAACTAAAATCCTCTTGATGCATATGCATTCTTTTGATTTTTAAATTTTAAACATATATTTTAAATGCTACTCCTCACTATCCATAATTTATGTATACATATATATATGCATACAGATATACATGAATACATATATTCATATATGTATATATATACTTATATATATAAGTATGTGTGTGTAGTTGGATAGAAGGATAGTATATATTCATATAGCCAACTAATAACACTCAGTGCTTAGATAATATACAGTTATACATTATGATCAGGAATAAGAGATATCAAAAGTCAGATAACAACCATCATCATCATCATAAAAATTGAATAACAGCAACTAAAACAAAAGACCTGAGGAACTTGTGTAATGCTCCATTAGAAAATCACCAGTAGTATGACATAATATTTACCTTGCCAAATATGAGAGAAGAAAATTAGACAAAGAGTGATAGATATATACACATAATAAAATTTGGCTGTAGGAAAGAATATACATTGGCTAAATGTGGAAACTATGTTTGAAAAGAAAGATGAATTTGGTATTTGAGATACTTTACTCTTAGGATATTATAAAGGATATATTAAAGGAATGTCCCATGGCTAAAGTATGTATAAAGAATACATACAATAAAATATTTTAGGGTATATATTACATCACATTTTTAAAGTGACTGCCATCTTCATGTTCCAAAATCTAAATTAATTACACAGTTTATTATATATCACCCCAAATTAAAAAAAAAAATCCTGATTGTAAGTCATGTTTTTAATTTGAATTCAAAAACCAAACATTCATATAATTGGTCAATAGAGCAAAATTTTCCTTCAGTGAGCTCAACATTTAAATTTTTATTGTTAGTTGGTATAACTGTCATTTTAACATCTACTTTGCCTTGAAATGAACGAATCAACCTAGTCCTTACTATGCTTTAAGCCCCATTGGTTTTGATGGAAAACTTCAGCTTTCAAAACATGTACTCTGAAGCAAACATTATATTTTCTCTAGTCTTTAGAGAAAATAAGCAAAAATAAATTAAGGGTAGAAACTGTGTCTTTGCAGTGTCCTTTTTTTTTTTCTTTTGTGTCCAACATATTATAGATTCTTGATGAATATTAAATCATGGTGATGACAAAATCCTAAACTATCTCATTCTTTAAATCAACAAACTATGAAATGTTATCATTTACACATGATGTTAAAATAGCTGGATAAAAAGGAAAACCTTTTATATTTCCTTGGGTCATTTTGAAAAAGCAAAACAATTGGCATACATGACAGCCTCTCATCTATCTGTGTGTTTAATAAAGCCAAATGTGATGAAGACTAATGTACCATACTGATGTTTGCAGAATTTCAGTAATGCATTTCCAAGACTATCATAACTCACCTCTGTTGAGTTTATGAGCCGTGGGTTTTGCTCCAACACATAAAATCAGCTTGCCTAACACAATGCAGAGACTAATAATATCAAAGATGACACTCACATTTTGAAACAAGGTGACATTTATTTCCCCCTCCCCAGAATAATGGAGTCATTTAATTTAGCACTGAAATTAAGAACTTATACAAAGTCACTAAGTGATAGTAACTTGTCTTTCATAAGAAAAGTCTGGTATTTTTTCATCACAAAATTCAGAACGCTACAGCAAAGCAATAAGATTTATCAGTTTAATATCCAGAAAACCTCTTTATTTTATAAATTATCATTATCCATTCCTAGTGCTGTATGGAATGAATATTTTTAAAATCCTCAAACAGCTTTTAATAATAAATAGATACAGTTACTCATATATTATACCCCAACTAATAATAGAGACAGAATTTAAGGAAGATATTCTTCAAATATACAGAATTCATCTGTCTTTAGTACTGCATCGAATCAAATAATAAGATCAGCTAAAGATATTTTCATAGGCTGTCTATTCACTACCACCTTTGGTGATTCTATTAGATTTGCACTGTTGCTGTTCTCACAAGAAAATAAAATTACCAAGTGTGTCTATAGCTGTAAACCAATTACAAATAAACTAAAAATGAATGACTACCACATCAGAATTCTGTCTACTTCTCTGTTCTCTTATAATAGCCCTCCCCTCTCTTACAATAGCCCTCCCCTTTAAACTCTATTCGCTCCTCTCCTGCCTCACTGGACTGCCTCTTTTGCTTCATTATGTCCTATTCATTCTCTCTCAGATCTAATGGTCTTTCCTTCCATTCTGTTTGGAAAGTGCAAATGCAGTTTTGCATGGCTGCTTCCTTGTGAGCTTATAGGTCTCAGGTTATTTTATTCTGATGTAGGTGGAAGAAGAGGAATCTACCATCCACTTTCAAATAGTAGAATAAGGTCAGGGTATTTTCACGGATTTTAGCCCAAATAACATGGAATACTGAAAAAAATAATTATGTGGCAGCAGATCAAGTCTTATTTTACTGCCTAAAAACTGTGTAACATTGTAATTTGGATACATCACTGAATCAGTTAAAAACCTTTTATTAACGTCTATTAAATGTAATGCTCATACTTACACCACCAAACACAAATTTTTGGACAAGTATCTGATATTAAATGTATGAATTTATAGAGATGTTCAGCTTAGGATTTTCCCCCCTTCAATAGCCATGGTATTGAAGGTAGATGAGGTAGAACAGAAGAGTCCACTCATCTCTATAGGCAAGCAGTCCACATACTTGCAAAACACAAAAGCAAGTAATCATTTTCCTAAATGTCCATATTTAAATTCCAATGATATATTAAGCTGATTTAAATTTATTGATAACTTTATTAAATCTATAATATTCCAACAAATGCACACATTTTTTTGTAATTTTTTTTGTAATTTTTTCTGTAATTATTTTACTCATAATCACACAATAAAAGGAATATAATGAAGACAGCAGTATGAACAATGTAGCAAATTATTAGAAAACTAACTAGAATCCAGGAAAATGGGAAAAAAGAAAAGTTAAAAGCAACAAGATAGAGTTTCCTTAGACCTATATGTATGGGTCTCTCAATTCTCTAGTGAAGAGATAGTATAGTCACTTCTTTACAAATTGCCTTTGGTTTTTATGTTTACCTTAATTGTGAAGCTGTGCTGAGTAGGTTTCAGTACAATCCATAATAACATTTTTAGGTTTCTGACTCACTGGAATGTGAGCAAATTGAAGATAATGGTGATCTATCATTGTATCTTTATACCTAAAATAACACAAAACATAATGTAGGCACTACAAATATGTTGAGAAACATTAAATTAAATTGAACTGAGCACACTGTAAACTGTAAAATGGTATAAACAACACGAACTGTTATTATTTCAATGGTACTGGAGATTCATGTGATAAGGAATTTGAATCAATTTTTATTATGAAGTTATATACACAAGAAATTTTATATGGAGACTAACTTGTCTTCTCTGGCAAAAATGTGTTTCATGATTTTTCAGGAAAAAAATTTGAGGGGTATAGATTGGTAGCATATTCTCTATTCATACTATCCGTAAAATGGTTTGATGGACCAAACACAATTGTCTCAGAGATCAGTTAGGATGTGTAATTGTCTTAAGGTGCTATATAGCAACAATATGATATATCCAGTGTCATAATGATTGCTTCTATGACTTGCATATTGAAAATAAAACAATAAAGACAGCCATTAAAATGGCATTATTTTTCTTACTTGTAAATACAAAACTTTTGGTGCATTTCCAATTTTCTTCACCTGTTAACTTCCCCAGAAAGTAATATCTACCAATAGATGTTAAAACGGATAGAGAACCTTTATCTCCTCTAAGTTAAATTTTTTGCTCTCTCCTCTGCTGCTGCTAATCTCATTAATTGGATCATCAATCTCTAATATTTTCAATTTATCTCTCAAAAATGCAGTGGTTGCACTGACACAATGAAGCATGTATGTCATACACACTGCAAAATTATACGGATTAATACTCACCAGGGACTTAAACTTCACTGAACAAATTCCCTCCAAAGTAGAAGAAACTGGTTTATTTTGCTAGAGGTCTTCATCCTCCTATCTATTATGTTTTGTTCTTCTTGTCTTTTCTGGAAAACAACTTCTCAACTTGACTGCTATTGCTTCAAAAGTTCTATTTCATTACTAAGCCTTCTGGTCTCACTAAGAAATCCTTTTTATGTAAATATAAAAAGGAAACCATGAAAAACTGCTTACCTTGCAAATGAAAAGTCAGATGATACTTCAATTACATTCCAACACTTTAGAGACATTCCACACTTCTCCTTTGTGGTATGTTTTAGGTCAGCCATCTGGATTTCAACAATATTTAGGGTCAAAACTTTGAATGGGGAATTAAACATTTCCATAACAGCTCTCCCATTGCTCAAATCCTCATACTGATTCTGCTTTGCCGCATGCATTACACTGTGTTATGCTCCATGCTGAAAATCGTATGTCTTTACTAAGCTGATGGGAAAATCGCCGTAACATTTATCAGTATCACACCAGGCTATTACGTTAGGTGTTCATTCAAATGTCCCATTCCTAGAGTCTTTCTTCAATCGTACTGTATGAAATTTCACTACTCACCTCAACTTCCATCCTATTATCTTGCTTTATTTCCTTCATAATTCTACTATATGAAATTCCTTCCTTCTCTTCTCTTTCCTTCCTACCTCCTTTTCTCTGTCTTTACCTCTGTTTCTCTCTGATTCACTTTCTCTAACATCATGTTTAACTAATATTATACTGTTTTACTTGCTTATTAACTCTTTCCCTCTCTCTGAAGGGGTACTTTCAAGGAAAAACAGAAACCATACTGGTTATTTCAGAAGAGAATTAAATATAAGGAATTATTTCATAGGTATTGGAGAACTGGAAAAGCAAAAAGACAACACTGAAGTAACATAGACATTGCAACTGCAGGCATCAGACTACTACCCCTACAGCTGACATTAAAAATTAAAAAAAAAAAAAAGAGGCAGAGAGTACGAGAACCTAAGAACTCATAGAATGGGCCCTGCAAAGAAAGGCTCAAACTCTGAGGAAGACACTAAACTGGCTGTTGGTAGTGCTTTAAGAACTTGGAGAAATGAGCCCAATGGAAATGAGACTTAGACTGATAAGCATGGGATGCTATCTGGCTAGTGGTTAAAAAGCTGGGGAGCAAATGATGTGATGCAGCAGAGAGAAAATGTTTAACAACCAGTATATCTCATCATTTTCGTACACTGTATCCACACATACATTTATTATAATAAACTTCCGTCCAGTAACAAATACAACTTTATCCTTTTGCCTGACAAGATGTAACTATTTTTTATGCAAACAGAGAAGTTATTACCCTCTTTCCAAAAGACAGGGCAAGATGCTAAGACTCATTTTAGTCAACTCACAGAAACTATCATATCATCCACCTCTGATTTATTTTAAATAGTCCACTAATGGTGTTACAGCCCCCCCACATATGAATATATCGAAATCTAAATGCTACACGAAAAGTTAACTAACAGACAATGTTCCATTTACACAATAATAAAAGAAAAATAGGTAGAAACAAAAAATTGGGAAGTATATTCACTAGTGTGTGTGTGTGTGTGTGTGTGTGTGTGTGTGTGTGTGTGTAACAAGTAGAGGGGGGAATATGCATACCTGCTACAATCCTGTTTTTTTCTCTAAATGTAAGCCCATAATCAACAAAGCTGATATTTTTTCATTCTTTTTTTTTAACTACCAATTCATTGTTCTAGGCAGGTTCAAGTTCTTTACCTTATGGGGTGACCACAGAATTCATTTCTGTTTTTTTTCAAAATTCATTTCTGAAAGATCTAACATTTTTTTGTTCTGGCTTTTATTGGTTGCTGTAGTTTTCATTAACACTTACTTTTAAACATGGAAGTACTAAGTGACACCTCAGATAAATCTGTGGGTTCTAAGCACACTCCTCTTTATCCCTAGTGTGTATCAGTAACGTATTTACCTCATAGGTATCACAATCATTAACATCACCCCATAACTATCGTGTTCTTTGCATATTCAGTGGAATGAGGAGATCAAAATGGCCAAATGATGACTTCAACCTCCAGTTCAGTGGGCCTTTTTTCTGTGCCCTAGTGGTAAGAGCACAACAAATATTTTTGGTACAGGGAAAGATTTCTAAATGAATTATTAGGTGCAGTAGTGTGACAGGCAGGATTATAAAAGTGTCTTCCCCTATCAAGATACTCATCCCCTAGTTATTCAACAAACATTAATCTTGGTAGTTCTGTGAAAGGACTTTGGTAATGGAATTAAGATTACTAATCAGATGACCTCAACGTGGCATTATCTTGGATCATCTAGGTGGGTTCAATGTATTCATGTGAATCCTTAAAAGCAGAAAATGAAGGCAGAAGCATCATTCAGACAGGTGCAGAGGAGAAATGAAGCACAAGAGGAGGTCAGAGAGATTGAAATTTTATGAATGAGAATACAGCTCATTGCTGGTTTTGAGATGGAGGAGAGATTCAATGAGATAGAGTATGGGGGTAATCTGACATGAGAAGATAAGAAGAAACCCTGGCTGACAGCCAGAAAGAAAATGGGGACCTTAGTCCTACAACCAAATTGAACTGGATTCTGACCAAAAAATTCTGCATGAGCTTTGAAGTGGATTTGTCTCCAGAGCCTCCAGTAAAGATTGCATAGAAAATTGGTAGAAAATCTTGCTACCACAAGATTTCAGTCCCCTTAGAAGCTAAGCCAAGGAACCAGCCAAGACCACCAGACTTCTGACTGACAGAATTCTGAGACAATAAATTTGTGCATATTTTAAGTGAATGTTTCAGTTTGTGACATTTTTTTATGGCATCAATAGAAAACTAAAGCAATAGTAATTTGATCCTCCCTCATTTCACCCCTTGATTCTAAGATCTATATTTTCTGGCAACGGAAAAATATTGCCCATATTTCGATACTTATCTTAAAGCATAGATCGCATATCTGTAAGATAGAACAGTAAACTTTCATGGAATTAATTCTCAACTGACACTATAACTGAGCCTTTAGTATGTCACTCCTCTTTTCTATGAAGGCAGCTGCTTGGGATGATAAAGTATGTGAAAAAAAACCCTGAATTTTATGGCACATGCCCATTTCCACATTTATTTGCTGCAAATAATTCCTTTGTTAAGAAGTAATAAGTCCATAGATGGTGGTGCTATTAAACATTATGTGCAGGAAAAGCAAATCCATAAATAAGGTATCTTTCTAAACCAGTTAGGACAAATCACTGCCCTTCCTATGAGATGGTAACCAATGAAATCATCCCTAGGAACGGTGCCATATCAGGGCCTCAGTAATTTTTTCTCTGATGTTGCAAAGTTAGGTATTTAGCAGTGGAAATAGCAAAATGAGTCTTAGCGAGGAAATTCCACATTTTTAGCCCATGCAGAGCCGCTATCCTTTCTACCATGGCCAATTTATAAGTAAGTATCAAGCATCAAGTTGGTTGGAGACAGAATGTTATCCAAAAGAGAGGTCATGTTGTCCATCCGATTATTGAAAGCCTCCTCTGAATTAGATGAACGTTTGTCAGGTCAGCATTCAATGGTAGACAAATAGCTTCATACTCTTCTCATTCCAATAGGTGTATTTATATAGTCCTATGAACCCATTGTCACTAATTTTTCAATTCTGTTTTCTACTCATTTTCCAAATTTCTGATCATACAGCCAAACCACTAGCTACTGCCCACATACAAATGCATATAGATCTATACATCTATGTATTTATTGATCCAGACAAAGGATCTACAAAAATATTGTAGATTGATGTTCTGCCAACTGAGATGATTTTCATTTATCGTTGCCTTTCAAGGACACACTTCTGATCGAAGTTCTATTACTGCAGTAGTCTGTTTATGGTTAGATACGCTGTATGGACAAAAGGCCTAAGATATTTCCTCTTTCCTCTTCAGTCAATTTGTCATAAGGAGCTCTGCAAGAGGCCATGAGAAGAGGAGTGGTAATGTTTTGAGAGAAGATATTAAAGGAATCTGAGCCAGCTTCTCATTAAACTTCTTTGTATCTTATTTACCTGCTGGAACATGATCTCTAATGCATCATTTACATAGGATGATTGATGGCTTCTGTGAATGTTCTGTCTTACAATTTGGTAGCCAGAAGATGCCCAACCAAATTGTTAGGTCAAGCTGCATGATCTCTTGATGTCTTGTGATCATTTTTCAATTTATACAGGGCCCAGTAACAAGCCAGAAAGTATTTCTTATAAGGAAATTTAAAAAGTGTTATATGCAGAAGAGGGAAAGATGTTGCTTCATAACAGTCCTAGAAGTTCTCAGTGCCCTATTGGCCCTGCTAAATATTTCACAGAACAGCCCTTTTTTTTTGCCACAGATATTTTATATAACAGTGGAACTGCTTTGCAAAAAGTTCATATGACATCATAACATTTATTGCAGATGGGACTTTCTAAAGAGTTTTCTCTTGCCCTTGGCCTCACTCACTGAACATTGTCAGTCTTATTTGTTATACAAAGTATGTATAACATATTGTTTTCGAAGTAGATGATGCAAAGTGCCATAGGAGGGGTTATATTTATATGCTCTAGTTCAGTGAATACTCACATCATTTAATGAGATGGCAAGACCCTCATTTTTGTGGGGTTTAACTCCAACCTTTGGTTCACACTTTTCTTACTAAGCATTTTATGGCCATTGCTACTTCCTGCCATTATATTTAATAAGCAGAGTCTCATAAATATAGGTGAACAGTGTAAATTGTTCTGTGGTTTTTTAATACTACCAAGATGCTTGCAGACTAGATTATGGCAAAAAGCAGGAAAATTGATATCGCCTTGAAAAAAGACCATGAAGGTATACTATTGTACCTGTCAGGCAATAGCAAGTAAAACTTGTCTCCATAGACATTGGAGAGTATAGATCTCTTTAGAGTGGGTATCCTTCTGCTAGCAAAAGTGGCTCAGGGAGATTTGGGTATTAAATATTCTCAGCTCATCTGAGTCTATCTATATGTCTATAATCTTAGAGTCTTATTCTTTCAAAATAAATACTTCACTGAGAGAGAGGAGAGATCTATGAATTCAGCATATGCTGTGATTCTGAAAGCTATACGATTACAATTTTGTTCTGGTGTTCTGTGAGCTCTGTCTTAAAACTATAAGGAATAAAAGATTGTTAGGTGATTCTTTTGAGGCTTCCATGGAAGCTCTCTGGTTCTCAATTATGTGAGCTGAGAATGCAAAGTTGTAAGCTTGGATTTTCTTTACATAAACTCTTTGGTGCATTCAGAATCAGAGATTGCACTGATCAGATCCTGTAGTCATCATTATAAATGTAATGGTCATATACTACAGCCTCTTGCTCCCCAGTGCACGTGCTTCAGCAATCATTACTTCACAGTCAATAACACGTATTAATTTAATAAATTTTATTTTCAGGGAAATCCACTAATATTACATTTTTCATTGTCAAGGAATTCATTACTGCCTTAAGACAAAACATAACCAAGCAGTTTCATAATCACATGTGTATGGTTCTGCTTTCTTTGGACCATTTCTAATAGCAAGTACTGAATCTAATACCTATTAGAACCCAGTCAGGGAAAGTGAAGCCACATTAAGTATTTCAACAGAGAAAATTTAGTATAGGATATTAGTTAGGTAATTTTGGGATGTCTGGAAAAGTGAACTGAAAACATTTAAGTAAAACAGAGATAATATTGGGTTATCCAAGGATAGACACTCAAAGGAAGAGTCCCTGTCAACCTGGGGTCAGACGTTGAGGAGGGGGTACTTCCTGGCTGGTGCTGATACATCAGGAGCGATAAGCCTACAGATCTGGGCTCTGAGCAGGGGTCACTGTCTGGCTAGTAATAGTAATTTCTCAGATAGTTCTGAGAAAGTATAACAAGATTGGTTGTGAGTGCTGAAGCAAGTTGGAAAATGGATCAAAGTGGTGTTACTTCCAAGGCAAAGATCCAATGACATAGAGGTGCCAACTGAAACAGCAACCAAAGAGAAAGGAAAAAGTACACCCATCTTTTTCCTTCCTACCTTCCTATAGTGTGTCCATTTGGCAGAAGATAAAAGAAGTCAGCTGATGAGAAAAAAAAAAGTTGGTTTGAAGAATCCTAGTCCAAGTATTGCAGAGTAGAATATCAAGGGGTTGATTGGAAGCTGAATGACAAGAGCTTAATTACTGATATAATTCCGAACTAGAATATACATTGTGTAATAGTGAGGCTTTGCCAATCTAATTTATTATGTTCCCAGAATCTTTGGACTCTCAGTGGAAGGGCCTCAGTACTTATTTGTTGAGTAACTTGTTATAGAAAAATGACTTGATACATATGTAAAATGATAAAATATAGTAGCATGTACCACCTTATATCATTTTACTGGAATATGATAAAAATTTATAAAATCAAAATAATCACAACAAAAATCTATTAGGGTATAATATTTATATACTAAATTAGTATCTATATGATTACATGCATTATATTTTATATTATACTTTAGTTCATATAAAAAGAAAATACAAATGCCTATTATTTAATTTGAAAATAAAATATTAAAAAGACTTTGGATCTCACAGATGAAGTTTCACTAGCTTATTTCTTTCCTTTAAACTTCTATTCAATATTTATACATACTTTATCTGAAATATTTTATAGCAAGTGTTTGAGCTGATTTTCCTCTTCTAAATTAGCCATTCACAAAATAATAATGTATAAAAGCAAATTATATATATGAACAGGTTCCAAAAATATGTATTCAATTTTCTCATCAGTTAATTAGTTAAAAAATTAATTCATACATCATTCATTGGAATAATTGGAAACTTATTGTATAACAAAAAGAAATAAATATGGAATGTGTGATAAAATTTGGTAAGAGCTGTAATCATCATTTGTACAGAATGTTAGGGGAGCATGGAAATGTGAGTAATTTACTCTGGCTGCACAAATTGAAGAAAGCTTTGTAAGAAGAGACCATACTAAGATTTTAGCAAATTATTTTTCACAATATCACTTCATTTTTCACTAGACCTTTTATTTTTACTTTTTATTTTTACTTTTAAGCCACATTCTATATGCAACTTGCAGCATTTAACTGGGTGACGAGGTTACCTGGGTTATCATGCCAACCCCATGGTCTACCAGGGACTATTCTGTCCTTCACATACAACATATCGCTTTTGATTTTGTTTCTCTTTGTTTAGCAAGGTATATGATGCAAGGTACGTTTATTCCCATTTATTTCAGTCCCTGGTTTGATCACAGTTCCTTTTTAGTGCCTCACTTGCAGTTTTTTGTATTCTTAAATATTTTAAGGATAGAGTATGGCAGTCTGTCCTAAGCATGTTGATATTTCTTGCAGAGTTCAAGTCTTATTACAGTTTGTAAATAATAAGAATTAGCAGATGGAAGACTCAATTAGCAGTAGTACCACTTGACCCTATGTGCTATAAAATCTTTGTCTCACAAACAGATAGAGTTAGGGAAATTTTGAGTGATATATCACATGGGTTAGAGAATGGTGTATGTCTTTCTCTCCGCCATAATTCTTCATATTTGGTTCATTGACCTAGAATGTTATTTTACTCCAATCCTTATTACTAGTTATCTTTCAGTACTTGCTTCAGCATCTTTTTCTACAGGAATATTTCCCTGAACCTTAGTAGACTTGGCTTGATTATTCTTAACTCCTGGGCTTACTTCTACCAAATAACATGTAAATTACAGATAAATTTTTATTATTCTGCATCCCACACAGTACTGCATACTCTTTTGGTAAGGACTACATCTAGATTTCTGTTTCCTATCCACTTATGAAAGGGACTTGGAACATATATATTCTATAAATTCTCCATATTTGCGCTGACTGTATAAATTAATAATTAGGTAGTTATATTGAATCTTGAGTGTGGTAGACAAGAAGAGTTAGCAGGTGAAATATCCAAATGTTAAGTTTAGAAAAGAATCCGTGGAAAAATATTGCAGCTACAATGTGGATTGAGGCAGTTCATGAATAATCACTTTTTTGTGTACTTGATCATACAACATTTTTTTCTCTCTTTTCTATCTGTGGACTTCCTAAGCCAATTTTAAGTGCCACTAATTTAGTTAAACTTTCACTATTCCCAGTTTAAAATAACTGACACTTTCCTGTGTTCTTTTACTATTTAATTTCTATTTGTTCTACATCATAGTTTCTATCATGCTAGCCTTACATCTTGACAGAGTATAGCATAGTGGTTCAGAGACAGTAGAGCCTAATGTTTAGGGAGTACTTACCTGAAGTCAGAATAACCACAATTATCAACCTTATCAAGGTTGTTAATTACCTATGATACTACAGACAATTTATTTAAAGTCTTTTCATCAGGTTCCCCAAGAAAGAATGGGGACAATAACAGCTACCTCAGTGGGCTATTGTAAGGATTAAAAGAGACAATATTTACAAAACACTTAGATCATTACCAAACATATGACATGTTATCATGTACTTATTCTCCCCTTTGAATAGTAAACATGTTGAGGACATCAATAACTTTTTTGTTTTACATTTTTGTTGTTTTTAACATCTTTATTGGAGTATAATTGCTTTACAATGTTGTGTTAGTTTCTGCTGTATAACAAAATGAATCAGCTATATGTATACATATATCCCCATATCCCCTCCCTCTTTCATATCCCTCCCACCCTTCCTAACCCAACCCTCTAGGTAGTCACAAAGCACGGGCTGATCTCCCTGTGCTATGTGGCTACTTCCCACTAGCTATCTATTTTACATTTAGTACTGTATATATATCAATGCCACTCTCTCACTTCGTCTCACCTTCCCCTTCCCCCTCCCTATGTCCTCAAGTCCATTCTCTATGTCTACATCTTTATTCCTGTCCTGCCCCTAGGTTCTTCAGAACCTTTTTTTTTTTTTTAGTTTACATATATATGTGTTAGCATATGGTATTTGTTTTTCTCTTTCTGACTTACTTCACTCTGTATGACAGACTCTAGGTCTATCCACCTCACTACAAATAACTCAATTTTGTTTCTTTTTATGGCTGAGTAATATTCCATTGTATATATGTGCCACATCTTCTTTATCCATTCATCTGCCGATGAACACTCAGATTGCTTCCAAGGACATCAATAACTTTTTATTTAGCTTTTTATGCTGCAGTAAATAATACAAATTCTATCAAAATTCCTTGTTTTGTTGTTGTTTTTACCATTTGATCTTTGAAATATGCTCTTTTCCTTACAAAGTTATATTTATTTTCTTTCTCCTTCCTTATCTGAAATTGTTTCTTTTCCTCTTTCATAATACCCAGAAGTTTAAAAATACAAACTCAACATCACCAATTTTATTGTGTGTTGCTTTTTAAACTGGTCACAGTAAGCCCTCTTAGTAATAATTGTGTTGCCTTAGTATAACTATGTCTACATTATGCTTTTGTGACTAAGCTCCTGACTATTGTATGCTGGCATTTCAAGAATTCATAAGGGAACAAAATAACATGTCATTAACTCTCAAGGAATGTTCACCAGAACTGTTCTGAAAGCTTTGAACCCCTGAGTTATTCACTAAACTCTGACAACCAACCCACCGAGTCCCATTCATTCTTCATCTTTGTATTTGCTCTCACTGAGAAGAATGGTCCAAATAGGGAAGTAGAGCATTCTAAAAGATAATGTACCAGATTAGATTCCGGGAAGCTGGGGACCAGTTCCTGGCTCTGACATTCATTACCTGTGTGAAAAAATCAAAGGGATTTAATGTCTCTTGATCCTAATAGCTTCAGCTACTAAATGAGGAGGCTTGTCTAAGTCAGTGGTTTTCATTTTTTGGAATACGGAAGTAACAGAATAGGTGTCAGTATTTTTTTAAGTTAGTAAGTATTACTGAATGCCTGTAGAAATATAAACATGTTCGACACAAAATGTACTTTTTGTGATACCAGATCTCAGTTGGATTTTTGTTGTTACTGTTGTTTGAAGAATTAATGGAAGCAAATGTAAATGTACTAATTACTGTACCAATTATTCCTAAGGTATTTTACATTGTATTCTAAAGATCAAAGAGATTTTAATTTTGATCATTCATTCAATGGATTCATTTACTTGTTCATTCAGTACATAATTAAAGAAAATATATTTGTTAATATTAGGGATATAAAAATGAATAAAGCATGGCTCCCAAATTTGGAATACTCTGGAAATATCATGAGTGAAGATACATTATAGTGCACAGAAGGAGAGAATGATGTACCTGAATACCTTCTCTGGAGATACAGGTTGCAATGAAATGTATAATGTAGTACTTTACATCTCAATCCTCTAGAAACTCTCTAAACAAGGAGCATGGCTATTTAACCAATAAGAATTTCTGCAACTTAAAAGAAGTGAATAATTTATTCTGGGTTTTGTTTAAGAAGCTGTTGACTTTGAAGTTTCTGCCAGATAATTCTGATCTAAAAATTTACCAATTTCTTAAATACATTAATGTGCCCCTGTGGAAAGGAATTTACTTTGATGCTTTTAACACTTTATTGGTACCTCATGAAGCCTAAAACAACTGATAAAAGGTGGTTTTTGTTTTCCAAACTTTGGTTTACTAGTTCTCTTAGGAATCAGTGTCAACACTTCCAATGAGGTATTTTGTTTTTTGGGCAGTGGAATGGGTGCTTTCAATCCTGATTCAAAAGAATCAAATATTATTTTCAAATGGTGCAACTTTAAAGATATTATTATCTCCACATTGTATTATAGACAATTATCACAGTTATATAGACCATTTCATATTTCAACTTTTGTTTACCAAATGTGAAGCAAATTCATTATTTTAAAAATTCCATTTGACTTACAGAGTTTTAGATTTTAATCCCAATTTTCCATTCTAAATCCCAAAATCCCCAGGGGCAAATAGACACATAACATTTATGTTTTAAGCCATTTCTCATTGTCCAATTAGGGGAAAAACACACTGTACAATTGCTTTCTTTCCTTTTGAACACATGCCCAAAACCCCCTTATTTCATTCATTGTAGTAAGTGGAAATTTACCAAACAATGTGTCAAAGACAAATCATTTAGCAGCAAAAGAATGTCTCTAGGGCTTCCCTTAAAGTGAGGACAAAGTGCTTCATAGCTCTATTTGAAGCTGGTTAATAAGACACAAATGTAATAGGCTTCACTGCATTTAACTTCAGAAAAAGCACCAATATCTTCAAAGGTGAACCCTAGATTATTGCTTCTGCAATTTGTTTAGGCAGCCAATGCACCACAACTCATTCCCAGCCTACAAAGTGCTTTTGTTAGTGGGAAACAGCATACAATAAAGCTAGATTTCCTGGTGCTTTATTGACTCATGATCAAATAGATGTTGAGAATTTTTTGTCTACTTTCAGTGACTCTCTCAAATATTCTAAATGTTTGCAAAATAATAGCATCTTTAAGTACCTTACGGTTTATTTAAGATGATTGTAATCCTTTGGATTTTTTGTTTCCTTAAACCGTTTTAATATTCTATTTTCAGATTGCCTATATTTGTATGAATCTTAGAACTACTGTAAAAATTATTTATTCCTCTAAATGTGGAAGTTGCACATTAATGTCAATACATCAATGTTCCTAAACTTCATGATTATATTTATTCTGATGGAAGTGAAGCATTACAATTTCTCATAAACATTAACTTAAAGTATGCAATTATAGTGTGTTTTGTCAGTTGTATTTTGCATTACTTTGTAAGTATTATATAGTCTGATGAGCATATCTGGAATGCAATATATTACTACATGCTACCAACATAACTGATTTCCCTAGCATTCTTAGATTCCATAAAGTCTGCCCATTAAACATGATTTAACAAAGAAACATTAATAGTTTATTTAGTTTCCATTTACTTCCTAATAGTTTCCATTTGTTAGGTGAATAATAAAATATTTGTACATCAAAGTTACTATGGAAGTATAGGACAAATATTTTTATATCAAGCTTCAAATTACAGAAATATTTAAAGACATTTATTTTAATAATAATATTAATTTAGAATTTTCTTTATAAGCATATATCAACCATTGTTTTTAATTCTTTTCAATTTACCTGTCATTATAAATAAATTATAAACTAAATATTAAAATTAATGTTACTGGCACTGAATAAATTTTGTGTTAAACTGATGATTGCATTTTAAAAACAAACATATAAAACTCACATATTTTAAAGAGCTCATTACATCACTTTATAATAACATTATCCCTGAGGACAACATAATAAATGGAGTTCTATTACCTGTGATATCTGAGTACTAGAACCATCCAGCTTTACTGACAACTTGGAAGCAGTATTCTGGCAAGGCATCAGGCTTAGCTATAAGATATTAAATCATCCAAACTCCAGGAAAATCTTGACTTGAGATATGAAGAATATATCCAAGAATCAAAGATATAAGCAGATGTGGAGTTCCTATATAAGAAGGAAATGGAAATCAAGTACATGCAAGTATCCCTTACACCACAGAGCATCTTGTCACCACTTAGTATTTTTTTTTTATAAATGCTGCTAAACCATAAAAAATTTAATGTGTTGATTTAGTTTTATCACTCCTGTGTGTTGACTTCCACTTGAGATAAAATTGATCATAAGGTTGAAATCCTTGCTGTCAAATAAATTGCACAAAAAATGCCAGTGTTCTAAAGAATAAGCTACAGAGCACACTTCCTAAAATTATCCTAATAAAGAAAGTGAAACTGATCAGTAATGTAGATGCCTAAATAACTTGAAGTCTTTTAGTTCAAGGACACATAATAGAAACTTAAAAAGAAATCCATTTCTTATTTCGATAAGTGCAAAGCAAAATTGCTCCTAGCCTTTGAAATCAAATGCTGCTGGCAGTGAAGTGAGTACCCTCAAACATCAATATACACACCTTATATTTACATGTAACCCAGAAGCCTCTAAAATCAACATGAATGCCTTAAATTTATATGCAATCTAAAGTTGAAGATTTAGGTGGATTTTGAACAGTTGCAGAGAATAAGAGATTGATCTAAATTTGCAGATGCATTCTCTATCTGTCTCAAAGGATGGTTTTCTCCTAAGAAATGGTCTGCAATTGAAAACACTCTCTCTTTTAATCATTTTCATTCATGTATATATAAATGAATGAACGAATGGATAATGAATGATTGATGTATGAATTAGCAAATAAATGGACATGGAATATTAACTTCATATATATATAATCTAATATATATCAGATAAAATATACACCTAATTACATATATACCTAGTATATTATATATATGAATAATATATATAGTATTATTAATCACTTACTAATTGAGCAGCTGTTATCCACTTGTAGATGCACAATGGTGCACAAAAGACAGTTGTTGTGCCTTTATCATGTAACTTATAACCTAGAATGATACTAATTGTAAAGCTACTGTAATGTCAAGAGATTGTAGAAATTTATATTATTAATAAAAAGAACTGGATCTAAAACACCCAAATAATTAAAACAGAAAATATAAAATTGAAACAGTTCTTGGTTCATGACGGCAGAGTAGAAGGACGTGCACTCACTTCCTCTTGCGAGAGCACCAGAATTACAACTAACTGTGGAACAATCATTGGCAGGAACACATTGGAACTCACCAAAAAAGACACTCCATTTCCAAAGACAAAGGAGAAACTGCAATGAGATGGTAGGAGGGGCACAATCACAATAAAATCAAATCCCATAACTGCTGGGTGATGACTCACAAACTGGAGAACAATTATACTACAGAATTTCACCCACTGGAGTAAAGGTTCTGAGCCCCAGGTCAGGCTTCCCAACCTGGGGGTCCAGCAATGGGTGGAGGAATTCCTAGAGAATCAGAATTTGAAGGCCAGCAGGATTTGATTACAGGACTTCGACAGGACTATGGGAAAGAGAATCTCCATTCTTGGAGGGCACACACAAAGTAGTGTGTACATCAGGACCCAGGGGGAAGGAGCAGTGACCCCATAGGAGACTGAACCAGACCTACGTGCTAGTGTTGGAGGGTCTCCTGCAGAGGCACAGGGCAGCTGTGGCTCACCGCAGGGACAGGACACTGGCAGCAGAAGTTCTGGAAAGTACTCCTTGGAATGAGCCCTCCTGGAGTCTGCCATTAGCCCCACCAAAGAACCATACAGTGCTGGGTCATCTCAGGCCAAACAATCAACAGGCAGGGAATGCAGCCTCACCCATCAGCAGACAAGCAGATTAAAGTTAAACTGAGCTCAGGCCACCAGAGCAACGCCCAGCTCTAACGACCACCAGTCCCTCCCGTCAGGAAGCTTGCACAAACAATCCTCTTAGATAGCCTCATCCACCAGAGGGGCAGACAGCAGAAGCAAGAAGAACTACAATCCTGCAGCCTGTGGAAAAAAAAACACATCCACAGAAAGATAGACAAAATGAAAAGGCAGAGGACTATGTACCAGAAGAAGGAACAAGATAAAACCCCAGAAAAACAACTAAATGAAGTGGAGATAGGCAACCTTCCAGAAAAAGAATTCAGAATAATGATAGTGACGATGATCCAGAACTTTGGAAAAAGAATGGAGTCAAAGATCAAGAAGATTCAAGAAATGTTTAACAAATACCTAGAAGAATTAAAGAACAAACAGAGATTAACAATACAATAACTGAAATGAAAACAACACTAGAAGGAATCAATAGCAGAATAACTGAGGCAGAAGAACGATGTGACCTGGAAGACAGAATGGTAGAATTCACTGCTGCAGACAGAATAAAGAAAAAAGAATGAAAAGAAATGAAGACAGCCTAAGAGACCTCTGGAACAACATTAAATGCCCCAACATTTGCATTATAAAGGTCCCAGAAGGAGAAGAAAGAGAGAAAGGACCCAAGAAAATGCTTGAAGAAATTGTAGTCAAAAATTTCCCTAAGATGGGCAGGGAAATAGCCACCAAAATCCAGGAAGCACAGAGAGTCCCAGGCAGGATAAACCCAAGGAGAAACACACTATGACACATAGTAATCAAACTGGCAAAAATTAAAGACAAAGAAAAATTATTAAAAGCAACAAGAGAAAAATGACAAATAACATACAAGGGAACTCCCATGAGGTTAACAGCTAATTTCTCAGCAAAAACTCTACAAGCCAGAGGGAGTGGCATGATATATTTAAAGTGATGAAAGGGAAGAACTTACAACCAAGTTTACTCTACCCAGCAAGGATTTCATTGATTTGATGGAGAAATCAAAAGCTTTACAGACAAGCAAAAGCTAAGAGAATTCAGCGCCACCAAACCAGCTCTACAACAAATGTTAACGGAACTTCTACAGGTGGGAAACACAAGAGAAGAAAAGGAACTAAAAAAGCAAACCCAGAACAATTAAGAAAATGGTCATAGGAACATACATATTGATAATTACCTTAAATATGAATGGATTAAATGCTCCAACCAAAAGACACAGGCTCGTTGAAAGGATACAAAAACAAGACCCATATATAGGTTGTCTACAAGAGACCCGCTTCAGACCTACAGACATATACAGACTGAAAGTGAGGAGATGGAAAAGATATTCCATGCAAAAGGAAATCAAAAGAAAGCTCGAGTAGCAATACTCATATCTGATAAAATAGACTTTAAAATAAAGAATGTTACAAGAGACAAGGAAGGACACTACATAATGATCAAGGGATCAATCCAAGAAGAAGGTATAATAGTTATAAATATATATGCACCCAACATAGGAGCAATGCAATACATAAGGCAACAAATACTATTACATTAAATCATGATTATAGTACATAGGCCAGGAAAAATGGCTGGAATCTTTGGAATTCCCTTCACCCACTAACTCAACAAAACCCAGATTTGTTATAGCTTAAAACACTGAGACACATCTTCTTGAGCTACCCAAGCATAGCTGCTTTTCACTGAATAAATTGTTCATGATCTAATTGGTCATTTGCATATCATACAAGGTTTGTGCACCTTAAAGACAAAGAGTGGGGGAAACAGCAAATCTGTTAAGAAAATACAGTTTATATTAAAAACTAGAGCTACTTTTAGCATAATATATTGAACGGATATGTGCCAACATTTTTGTTAAAGTTTTCGCAAATTCTCCATCTGCCAGAATTGAAAATATGAGCTTCTGGCCTTTAAGAGCTGTGTAACAAAGATCCAAAATTGGGGAATAGAGTATTAAAAAACTGAAATTAATTCACATCTGATTATTTAGAAAGCTGTTAAATGTGAATGTGAATTTTTGATATCTAAAATAACGTCACTAAAAGCAGGCAATTAGAAGACATCTGCGCAAGAAAACAAAAACAGCAAAAACTTTTCCAAAACTAGCACAACAGTGATTTAATTAAACTTAATTCTATATTTAGGATTAAAATTGAATGACTTCACAGATTGCAATCAAGACCACCAAAAATGTACTTCAACAAAAATATTATAATCAGACCACAATTTAAACCTAAATATACTTAAGATGTCATTCTTCACTTGAATTTCTCTCAAAAGCTTCAGATTGCGAATTGCATTATTTTTATTGCTTTCCTTCTCATTTAGCACAAATTGTCTCTTTTTAGTTTAATTATGTGCCCATTAATAGACAAATGGATAAAGAAGATGTGGCATGTACATATGATGAATATATATTACTCAGCCATGAAAAAGAATGAAAATTTGCCATTTGCAACAACATGAATGGAACTAGAGTGTATTATGCTAAGTCAGAGAAAAACAAATACTGTATGATTTCACTTATATGTAGAATCTAAAAAACAAAACAAATGAACAAACCTAACAATACAGAAACAGATTGATAGAACAAACTGGTTTTTGCCAGAGGGAACAGGGGTGGGGGGATGAGTGAACTAGGTGGAAATTAAGAGGTACAAACTTCCAGTTACAAATGAGTCACAGGGATGTCATGTACAGCACAGGGAATATAGTTCAATAATATTATAATAACTTTGTATGATTACAGATGGTAACTAGACTTATTGTGGTGATAATTTTGTAATGTATAAAAATATTGGATCACTATATTGTACACTGAAACTAATATAATATTGTAAGTTAATCATACTTCAGTTAAAAATTGACACAGCAATGGCATTAAAAAATGTTTTAAACATGGTATTAAGTTAAAAATATTAAATTCCACATATAATCTGTGGCACAAATGGCATCTGTTCTTCCACAGCCTGTACTGCAATGAATACAAATAGGCACATCATGTTCTTGATATTTCCTCATTAAGTTTATCAAGTCCAGAATAGAATCAAATGATGAGGGAACACCATGGTCTGGCCAGTTCACATAATGTAACTGATATAGCCTATGAGATTCATCTTGAAATTCAAGTAAGAGTGTCCTAATGAAGTAGTATGTTCTTGTTTGTTCAGCTTCATAAGAAATTTTAAATGGTGAAAATGTTATAGGGTCTTCTCCATACAAAGGCCAATAGTGCTCACATTTTTTCCTTCCCATCTCAAATTCATGACAGGCCATTACAATGATTACAACATTGTACTCCCATATCATCCTCCAAAAATCTATTACTGTATTTGCTAAAGGTACTTGGGTTGCCACATATGCTTTTGGCCCATAAACACCTTTAATATAATTTGCATTGATATAGTCTGAATCTTGAGAAGGAGTCTTTAAAGTCAATTTAACTCGGCTGTGATCAAATGTCCTTATATCTGTTCTTTTTAACATTTTCTTCTTTTTCTCCAGTGGCTGTGGTATAAATCTTTTCTGTTCTATACTTGATTGACAATCTTCTTAGTTGCTTGCCCACTCCTGAGACCAGCTTGAGCAAAGGGTGTGTCCCCTGCATCAGCAGGCGGACTCTCAACCACTGCGCCACCAGGGAAGCCCATGGTTATAGATTTTTGATAAATGGTAACTGGTAAAATAAATATGATGTTAGAAGTCATCTCTAGCTAACATTCTAAGTTTTAACATCATGAATTCACAAATTTGTAAAGTCTAGCTTTAAGGGTTGAAGGCTTAAAAAAGTTAATTTCAAGATACATTGAGAATGACTATATTACCTATGCTTGACCTCACACCAGCAACCTCAGAAATAATTTAACTATAAACCAGAATTCAAGTTTAACTATTCACAATGAGAAATGTAATAACTATGGATATAGGATAACCTTATCTAATTTATTCTTCCCATGAAATTAGATTTTATTATAGGGCCCTATGTGTGTAGATTAGCTATATGCACCCATCTCAATAGATACATACTTAATACCAAAAATAGTAAAAATCTTTGGCCATCTTACTTCTCTGAATAGGGATGGACACAGAATGTAAAATGCAGGGCTTCTTTTAAATAATCCTTCAACAACTACCTCTCCTCACAATCTTCCTTGAATCATTGGTTCTGTGTTCTTTGGGGAATTTGGCATATGTTGTGGTGATTCTCAAAACCTTCAATTTTTCCTCAGAAGAAAATTTTATTACTAAGTTCTAAAAGAACAAACAAAAATTCTAAGATAAGAAAGTTATTTTTCTGTAATTCTTTGGAAAAGAATACACTTATTATGATTTATTTGTTTGACTCACATTTTTTAATGTAATCTTTGAACATTTAGAAAGTATATCACTCCATTGTAAATATTTGTATCGTGTACTTTGAGTTGACACATTGCAGTGATATCACGTGTTGCCCTCCTGCTGTTACAAATGAAGGACTTTACAGATAAATTAAGGATCTTGAAATAGGGAAATTATACTGAATCATTCAGGCAAATTCAGTGTAATTATAGGATCCTAATAAGATGGAAGCAGGAAGGTCAAAGTCAGAGAAGATGGAACAACGGAAGCAGAGGAAACAGAGATCGAAATGTCATAACTGCTGGCTTGCACATAGAAGAAGTGACCACAAGCCAAGGATTACAGTCAGCCTCTAGAACCTGGAAAAGGCAAGGTAACAGGCTCTCTCCTGGAGCCTTTGAAAGGAAGTCCTAGATTTTAGCAGTGAAAACCATTTAAGATTTTTGCCCTCCAGAACTATAAGATAAAGGTGAAAGAAAATATTAATAAATTTGAGTTCTTTTAAGCCACTACTTTTGTGGTAGTATTTCACAATAGCAACAAATAATTAATACATATAGTTAATCAAAATAAGTCCTCGTAAGTGGAATAAAGAAAATTAGAAAGTTAATTTCTAATTAGAAAAACATAAATAAAACATAAAAGCATTATCCTGAACAAAAACTATATTATATAAAAATATTCCTTTACTTAATGCTAAACAACTAGGTATTGAGTAATGTTTAATCATGTTGACAGATCCTTTCTGAACCTCAGCCCCACTTTATGTGACCTTAGATAAGCCTGAGATTCCTTTTCTATAAAATGAGCAAAATGTTTATGAAAAGGGCTAGAACAGTACCTCACACATTATAAACAATCAACAAATGCTACTCGTCTATTTGTTTCTGGTTATTATTACATCTTATTACATACCTTGCAAATAAAAGCTATATTTGTAAAATATAACATATAAACTGTGACAAATTTCTAGATCACTGTTCAGTCTTCAATCTGAAAATTTCAAAATTCTGTGAGCATGATAGATTATAATATCTAGTTATTTTATGGCATTATAGTTTAATTAACATGGGAACTACATAATTACATCACATCAATAATAAAAAAAAAACATAATCTCCCCAAATTAAAAAACAAGACAGAAAAACACAGTAAGCATTCTAAATAAATTGCTTTTCTTAGTATACGTATTGTAATATATCAAGCCTGAATTAACAACAAAATCTAAACTCCTATTTAATGCCTCTGAAAATATACAGTCTCCTTCATCTCCCAGCTTAATAGAAATCAGATATAGACATGATGTTAGACTATAAACTGAAAATTCAGAAACCTAAAACAGAGTAATAAATTTCTTTTTAACATCATGCTACCGGCAGAGTAGTCAATAATAATTGTTTGTAGAAAATTGTTTAGCCTTTCCTCAACTACGGCTTAGAAAATAATTTCATCTGAAAGTATTGTATTTTAGCTGACACTAAGGACCTGCCTTTGTGAGTTCTATTAAATTCTTATGTACTGTGGAATTGTACTTCAGGGTAATTTACAAACTATATGTGTGATTGGTGATTAAAATTATCTTCAAAGACAGGGTTCTCTATTGATAACAATTTTCTGCCTATTGAAAGAGGAAATGAACAATCAGGAAGGCAATAAGCTATTCTTATGTGTTCTTACACAAAGGTGCTCAGTAGATCTCTTCTCAAGATAACTGCAGTCAATTCAATTAATTTCTATAGAGAATCTGTATAAAGTTTTTATTATTATCATCATCATTACCATTATAATTATTATTTTACTTTGTCTCAACAATAATTCTGTTCCTCTATTTATCCCTTTTTTACCAAACACATAAAAAAATCAAATATATTTTGGATAGTGAAGTAATTTTTTATGCAGTTTTAAAGTGATCCCTGAAATTAATTTAGGCGCAAAAAGATATAACTATTATAATATACATGATATTGTACGAATATTATAAAACTATTAGAGAAAAATATTATAAAATAAATATTAAAATATTATAATAAATATATAAATTTTCAAACTTTATAGAGTAGTAAGAGTATGACATCTATATTGAATTTAAGTAGATTGCTCTCTAGCTTTTTTTAATTGAAAAAACTATTTTAATAGGCATACATTTGCTTTTTTTTTTAATCTTCAACTTTCTTTTTTTTCATTGAAGTATAGTTAATTTACAATGTTTGCTAGTTTCAGGTGCACAACAAAGTGATTCAGTTATACAGACACACACATATAAATATATTCTTTTTCATATTCATTTCCCTGTTCTTTAGATTTTTGATTGTAGGCAAGACATGTATTCTTTTATAAGCCTTAACATAGATCCTGGCAAATAGAAGATGGTCCATATGTCTCTCTCTGTCTCTCTGACTCTCTTTCTCTCTTTCTTGCTCTATGTGTGTATATGTATATATATGTTTCTATATAAAATATGTACATACACATAAATATATGATTATAGACAGACATATGTATGTTTATATAATTATATATTTCATGTATAAAAAATATCTATAATATTATATATATTAGCTAAATAAATAAGTGAACATATCCCAACATTCTACAGCATATACTGTGTCTTGCTGATGATGGCCCTTTCCTTCTTTGTTAGCAATTTATCTATCTCCATCTATACAAGTAACTCCATCACAGTAAAGATAAAGCAAACATTAGGGACAAAAGTAATATGTACAAAAAAAAGTGAAGCAAAAAGCCATTATAGCCCCACTTGTTTCACAATGTATTTTTTGAAGGTGGCCTTCTGGTTTAGAGCTGCAAGCCCATGGCCAAGCTATGTTTCAGGTCTCAGCAATGTTACAGACAGTCCAGTAAACAGAAGCGTGACTGTTAGATATGAGTGAAGAATAGCCTTGCGGATTGTGATATAGGGAGGGATTGAGCCAAAACGTAACGATTTTTAACTAAAATGAAATGAGGTTTCTAACTGTCAGAGAGGGGAGTTATAAGGAGAGAAAGAGTCAAAGACAACATGAACTATAATAATTGGTGTCAGAATAATTGGTGTCAGAATGGTTTTGGGTGTAAACTAATAATTTTCAATATAGAGATAGGTATAGAAAGAAACATATGTGTGCCTGTGTGTAGTATGTGTGTGTGTGTTTATGCATGTATAAACATTCATATATTTTGGGATCTATTCTCTGAAAAATCCTGGAAGCAGTGACACCCCTGTAACAATGAGCAAACCTAGTACTCAGATCTTGCATTCCTAAATAATTAGAAATATTTCCAAATATCTTTCTCCACCGCAAGGAATACAGATTCTTTGAAAAAATGACCAATACAAATCTGGAAAAAACAAAGAATAAAATGAACCTGGAATATTTTGCTGTGTCAGAAAATAAGCAAATTCTCTCTCCAAGGTATATCAATTTTAATATTGAGATGCAGCTCATGCAGCTCAATATTAAAAAAGCAAACAACCCAATCCAAAAATGGACAGAAGACCTAAATAGACATTTCTCTAAAGAAGACATACAGATGGCCAAGAAGCACATGAAAAGCTGCTCAACATCACTAATTATTAGAGAAATGCAAATCAAAACTACAATGAGGTATCACCTTACACCAGTTAGAATGAGCATCATCAGAAACTTTGTAAAAAACAAATGCTGGAGAGGGTGTGGAGAAAGGGGAACACACTTACCAGTTTGCAGGGCAGAAATAGAGACACAGACGGAGAGAACAAACGTATGTACACCAAGGGGGGAAAGTGGCTGGGGGTGGGTGGTGGTGGTGTTGTGATGAATTGGGAGATTGGGATTGACACGTATACACTGATGTGTATAAAATAGATAACTAATAAGAACCTGCTGTATAAAAAATAAATAAAATAAAATTCAAAAAAACCCCAATAAAATAAAATAAGAAAAAAAAATAAGCAAATTCTCAAGGAATGAGAGACATCCTGAAAGGTCAGGAGTTCTAATTTTAAGAGGCTCCCACTGGACAAATATGAGACAAGTAAAAGCAAACACACACATACAAAAATATTGTAACAGATAGTTGCTCATTGATTAAATAAGAATTCATAAGTCCATACCAATATAAATAAATGAATAACTATATAAATATGGAGAAGAAAAACTCATCTTTACAGTTAAATGCCAATTTACAAATGCAGAAGAAGTTATGGAATTAGGAAATCACCATTTGGTAACGCTGCTGGCAATAACTGATATAGACAACTATCAATGAATATGAAAAGTAATGGGTAAAAATGTGAAACAGAAAAATTTTCACACAAAGTATAAATTTACACAATTTTACACAAAGTGTAATTTTAGTCACAAAGTATGTCTTCACAAAATACTCATAATTTAAAAAGACAAAGAGAATGAAGATACCTGACAGATATTGCTATAATTTGGTGATCAAAGTTAACATGACCCACAATAGGGCAATTTTTTATCATGTACCAACTGACATGATGGAATAAAAAGAATATACATTTCATCTTCAATATCCCTGTTAAAACACCTTAAAAAAGTAATCATGATGAATATCAGTCAAACGAAGACTGACACAGCATTCAGTAAAATAACTACCTGTAGTATAGTACTTTAAAAAACTCAAAATCATGAAAGTAATGAAAAGACTACAAAAGCATTCCATTGAATGTGATTAGAGAGAGTCGACAAGTAAATGAAATGTGTGATGTAATATTGGATCCTTTGCTATAGAGGCCGTGATTGGGACAACTGGTGAAACTTAAATGGAGTCTGTGGTTTGTCACTAGAAGTGTATTGATGTTTAATTTCCTGATTTGGTTGTTTGTATACTTGTTATAGAAGACATCCTTGTTCATAAATTATAGACACTAACTTATCCAGGCTAATGGTTCATCATTTCTGCAAAATGCTCTCAAAAAAACCCAAAAAGATTGATAATAGACAAACAGACAGATATAGATACAGATGTAGATATAAATATATAGATACTGGCCAAGCAGATGAGATGTTAACAGCTGGGGGATCTGGGGTAAGCATATAACAGAATTGTTTACCACCTTTGCACACCCAGAAGCAAGTAGATCTTTTATTCAGGACTTGATATGATGCATTTTATTTTGTTTTTTAATTCTCAGCCACAAATTATCATCTCTACCTTTTCTTCCGTAATCTAAATCCTGGGTAATATTGATATTTTGTTCAGACATTCAAGGCCCATGCTTTGGTGACCTATTCAATAGGATGGAGATGTGCATACTCATCTCTCTTCAATAATTTGTGAGAAAAAAGTCTTCTCAACTGTCACAAATTCCATTTTGAAGGCAAATCAAAATACCTATTAAAAAATACCTATTAATAGCAGGAATATTTCATCAAAATATAACTAAGTCTGATGTTCTTCACTCATCTTTAATTCTGCTATTTTGTTTTCATAAACTCAAAGCTTTTCAGTCACATACAGAAAGTGTAAGGAGAATATTTTGCATATGAATGCAAGGTCACTTTAGGTTTTAGCTGTACTATTTGTTACAAAATATCAGCTCATATAGATCGGCATATTCTCTATCACTGAATTAATTGCAAACTTTATTAACATGATTAGGAAAAGAAGCCAAAAAGTATAACTAGTCACATTCAGTAAAAAAAATCATTTGTTACACTATATAAATCAGTGTACAATGATTAATATGTTAACTCTATCAGTCATTGGAATCAGGACATTTATTTATTCACCTCATCAACCTGAAAATCATTTCTTACATAGAAAAATATATATAAAATAACAACACTTACCTCATAGAAATCACCAAGTTAACAGTGGCAAAATGAAATAAAGCATGCACAAGTTCTTTATGAAGATGGAAATATTGAAAATGATCTCCAAGAGATTTCTGGGCATTAATTTTGTAACCTGCAACTTTACCAAATTCATTGCTTAGCTCTAGTAGTTTTCTGGTGGCATTTTTAGGATTCTCTACGTATACTATCATGTCATCTGCAAACAGTGACAGTTTTACTTCTTCTTTTCCAATTTGTATTCCTTTTATTCCTTTTTCTTCTCTGATTGCCGTGGCTAGGACTTCCAAAACTATGTTGAATAACAGTGGTGAATGGATCCTTGTCTTGTTCCTGATCTTAGAGGAAATGCTTTCAGTTTTTCACCATTGAGAATGATGTTTGTTCTGGGTTTGTTGTATATAGCCTTTATTATTGAGGTAGTTTCCCTTTATGCCCACTGTCTGGAGAGTTTTTATCATAAATCGGTGTTGAATTTTTGTCAAAATCTTTTTCTGCATCTATTGAGACGATCATATGATTTATATTCTTCAGCTTTTTAATATGGTGTATCACATTGATTTGCGTATATTGAAGAATCCTTGCATTCCTGGGATAAACCCCACTTGATCATGGTGTATAATCCTTTTAATGTGTTGTTGGATTCTGTTTGCTAATATTTTGTTGAGGATTTTTGCATCTATATTCATCAGTGATATTAGTCTTTAATTTTTCTTTTTTTGTAGTATCTTTGTCTGGTTTTGGTATCAGGGTGATGGTATCCTCATAGAATGAGTTTGGGAGTGTTCCTTCCTCTACAATTTTTTGCAAGAGTTCGAGAAGGATGGGTGTTAGCTCTTCTGTAAATGTTTGATAGAATTCACCTGTGAAGCTATCTGGTCCTGGACTTTTGTTTGTTGGAAGATTTTTAATCACAGTTTCAATTTCATTACTTGTGATTGAACCAGGAAGAAATAGAAAATATGAACAGACCAGTCTTGGAAGGTTATACCTTTCTAGGAATTTGTCCATTTCTTCCAGGTTGTCCATTTTATTGGCATAGAGTTGCTTGTAGTAGTCTCTTAGGATGCTTTGTATTTCTGCGGTGTCTGTTGTAACGTCTCCTTTTTCATTTTTAATTTTATTGATTTGAGTCCTCTCCCTCTTTTTCTTGATGAGTCTGGCTAATGGTTTATCAATTTTTCTTATCTTGCTTTTCTTCTTAAAGAACCAGCTTTAGTTTTGTTGATATTTGCTATGGTTTCTTTGTTTCTATTTCATTTATTTCTGCTCTGATCATTATGATTTCTTTTCTCCTGCTAAGTTTGGGTTTTGTTTGTTCTTCTTTCTCTAGTTCCTTTAGGTGTAAGGTTAGATTGTTTGAGATTTTTCTTGTTTCTTGAGGTAAGCTTGTATAGCTATAAACTTCCCTCTTATGACTGCTTTTGCTTCATCCCATAGGTTTTGGATCATCGTGTTTTCATTGTCATTTGTCTCTAGGTATTTTTTGATTTCCTCTTTGATTTCTTCAGTGATCTCTTGGTTATTTAATAATGTATTGTTTAGCCTCCATGTGTTTGTGTTTTTTACATTTTTTCCCCTGTATTTCATTTCTAATCTCATAGCATTGTGGCCAGAAAAGATGCTTGATATGATTTCAACTTTCTTAAATTTACTGAGGCTTGATTTGTGACCCAAGATGTGATCTATCCTGGAGAATGTTCCGTGTGCACTTGAGAAGAAAGTGTAATCTGCTGTTTTTGGATGGAATGTCCTATAAATATCAGTTAAATCTATCTAGTCTATTGTGTCATTTAAAGCTTCTGTTTCCTTATTTATTTTCATTTTGGATGATCTGTCCATTGGTGTAAGTGAGGTGTTAAAGTCCCCCACTATTATTTTCTTACTGTCGATTTTCTCTTTTATAGCTGTTAGCAGTTGCCTTTTGTGTTGAGGTGCTCCTATGTTGGTTGCATATATATTTATAACTGTTATATCTTCTTCTTGGATTGATCCCTTGATCATTATGTAGTGTGCTTCCTTGTCTCTTGTAACATTCTTTATTTTAAAGTCTATTTTATCTGATATGAGTATTGCTACTCCAGCTTTCTTTTGATTTCCATTTGCATGGTATATCTTTTTCCATCCCCTCATTTTCAGTCTGTATGTGTCCCTAGGTCTGAAGTGGGTCTCTTGTAGGCAGCATATATATGGGTCTTGTTTTTGTATCCATTCTGCAATCCTGTGTCTTTTATTTGGAGCATTTAATCCATTCATGTTTAAGGTAATTATGGATATGTATGACCATTATGGATATGTATGACCATATGATATCTATGACCATTTTCTTAATTGTTTTGGGTTTATTTTTGTAGGTCCTTTTCTTCTCTTGTGTTTCCCACTTATAGAAATTCCTTTAGCATTTGTTGTAGAGCTGGTTTGGTGGTGCTGAATTCTCTTAGCTTTTGCTTATCTGTAAAGTTTTTGATTTCTCCATGGAATCTGAATGAGATCCTTGCTGGGTAGAGTAATCTTCTTTGTAGGTTCTTCCCTTTCATCACTTTAAGAGTATCATGCCACTCCCTTCTGGCTTGTAGAGTTTCTGCTGAGAAATCTGCTGGTAACCTTATGGGAGTTCCCTTGTATGTTATTGGTCATTTTTCCCTTGCTGCTTTCAATAATTTTTCTTTGTCTTTAATTTTTGCCAATTTGATTACTCTGTGTCTTGGCATGTTTCTCCTTGAATTTATCCTGTATGAGACTCGCTGCCCTTTCTGGACTTGAGTGGCTCTTTCCTTTCCCATGTTAGGGAAGTTTTCAACTATAATCTCTTCAAATATCTTCTCTGGTCCTTTCTCTCTCTCTACTCCTTCTGGGACCCCTATAATGCAAATGTTGTTGCGTTTAATGGTGTCCCAGAGGTCTCTTAGGCTGTCCTCATTTCTTTTCATTCTTTTTTCTTTATTCTGTCTGCAGCAGTGAATTCTACCATTCTGTCTTCCAGGTCACTTATCGTTCTTCTGCCTCAGTTATTCTGCTATTGATTCCTTCTAGTGTAGTTTTCATTTCAGTTATTGTATTTTTCATCTCTGTTAGATTGTTCTTTAATTCTTCTAGGTCTTTGTTAATCATTTCTTGCATCTTCCTGATCTTTGCCTCCATTCTTTTTCAAGGTCCTGGATCTGCTTCACTGTCATTATTCTGAATTATTTTTCTGGAAGGTTGCCTATCTCTTCTTCATTTAGTTGTTTTTCTGGGGTTTTATCTTGTTCCTTCATCTGGTACATAGCCCTCTGCCTTTCATCTTGTCTATCTTTCTGTGAATGTGGTTTTTGTTCCACAGGATGCAGGATTGTAGTTCTTCTTGCTTCTGCTCTCTGTCCTTTGGTGGATGAGGCCATCTAAGAGGCTTGTGCAAGTTTCCTGATGGGAGGGACTTGTGGTGGGTAGAGCTGACTGTTGCTCTGGTGGGCAGAGCTCAGTAAAACTTTAATCTGCTTGACTGCTGATGGGTGGGGCTGGCTTCCCTCCCTGGTTGCCTGAGGCAACCCAACAATGGAGCCTACCTGCACTTTTTGGGGGCTAATGATAGACTCTGGGAGGGCTCACGCCAAGGAGTACTTCCCAGAACTTCTGCTGCTAGTGTCCTTGTCCCCCCGGTGAGCCACAGCTCCCCCTTGCCTCTGCAGGAGACCCTCCAACACTAGCAGGTGGGTCTGATTCAGTCTCGCCTGGGGTCACTGCTCCTTCCCCTGGGTCCTGATGCGCACACTGCTTTGTGTGTGCCCTCCAGGAGTGGGGTCTCTGTTTCCCCCAGTCCTGTCGAAGTCCTGCAATCAAATCCCAGTAGCCTTCAAAATCTGATTCTCTCGGAATTCCTCCTCCTGTTGCCAGACCCCCACGTTGGGAAACCTGATGTGGGGCTCAGAACCTTCACTCCAGTGGGTGGACTTCTGTGGTATAAGTGTTCTCCAGTCTGTGAGTCACCCACCCAGCAATTATGGGATTTGATTTTACTGTGATTGTGGCCCTCCTACCATCTCATTGTGGCTTTTCCTTTGTCTTTGGATGTGGGATATCTTTTTTGGTGAATTATAGTGTCTTCCTGTCAATGATTGTCCAGCAGCTAGTTGTGATCCTGGTGTTCTCACAAGAGGGAGTCTGATTCTGCTTTTTAAGCAAGCATTCATCTTGGCTGAACCGCAGTTTTGTCATCCCTGTGGGGAGAGGAGCTCAAATCTCAATTATTTTTTTTAACCTTATCTGTAGTTCTTAGAGTATGCCTCAATTCAGAGTTCAAGAGTCAGTCAGAAACTGGCAATTTTATAAACAGATATGGACCTCTTCCTCTCTGGCCCTCTCATTTCCAGGATTTTCCCTTTCACTTTACATTGGTTCTGGTAGTGCTAACTGTATCTTCTATTTCTTTAAATGTTTAAGCTTGTTTTTGTTTTGTTTTTTCTAATAGGATTTGAATTATCCCTGATGGAGATGACTGGGGTTGAAGGTCAAGAAAATATCTATGAAAGAGAGAATGCTACTTAGTGCTATTTTTTTATTCAAGTTTGATTTTTATTTACCAGTATCTAAGTGCTTTTGGTTATATTTAGTGGCTTCAGGTGCATTTTTGTTTACCAAAATTTATAGGTTTTATCTATGGGAAGGGTGGTCTTTTTGAAACTGCCCAGGCATGGCCCAAGGCATCACTGGTGAAGTATTTTTTACACAATGGAAAAAAAAGTAGTACTATATTATCTCTCAAGTATGGTTGACACTTGAACAACACAGGGATTAGGGGCATTGACCTCTTCCCCCTGCACAGTCAAAAATCCATGTATAATTTTTGACTCCCCAAAAACTTAACTACTAATAGCCTACCCTTGACTGGAATTCTTACCTATAATATAAACAGTTAACATATATTTTGTATTTTATTCTTACAATAAAGTAAACTAGAGAAAAGAAAAACGTTATTAAACAAATCATAAAGAAGAGAAAATATTTACAGTACCGTACTATATTTATGCATACTGTAAGTTTACATCATCTGTTTATAAGATGAGTTGTCTGTCAGTACCTATATCAATATTGTTTTATATGATACAAAACACTGTAGATGATATATGTATCACTACTAGACATTAAAATTTTTAAAAAAGATAATGTGAAAAAATATTTTTACAGGTAAAACAATTCATACATTGATAATGAAGAAGCAGCAACATGATTTCTTTATGGTAGGCTAGTGTAATCTGTATGATTGCTTCATGGTAGCCTAGCCTATACACTAATGAATGAATCATGATAAAATTTTTATGGTATATAGTATTACAGTCATATTAATAATACAGTATTGGGAACATTGTTACATTTGTTTAAAAAATCATTTACCTGTGATTATAGGCTGATATGCAGTTTCTCAGACTATGAGAGAGAGGCCTGTTCTAAGTTCTTTGAAAGCAAAGTTATAAGACAGTAAGAAAACACATTGTTAATTTTATATTAAATATTACTCACGGTATGCTTATATAAGGATAGAATGGCATTGACATACATTTTATGCATTTGTGACATACCTAACTTTATTTTTTCAATATTTCTAGGTTATGTGGGCCATATTATGTAATGTAATTATCTCTAAGGGTATAATCTTAATTGAATTAAGGTAGTCACAGAATACATATTTATTGCATGATACAAAAACAATAGTTTAAGGTTTTATATTGTTCTTTTGTTTAGAACATTTTTGTTTGTTTCTTCACTTTGCTTGACTCTCTATGTTATTTTTTATATATTAGGTAAAAGAGCCACCTCTCTTAGTCTTGAAGGAGTGGCCTTACACAGGAGATGAACTTTATCATTCAACCCTGGCCTATCTCTTGGTTGTCTCTCAAACCTTTGTGATTGTACCAGCAGCCTATTTTATTTTTAATGGACCCCAGTAGTTGAGGTTGTGCCAAGAACTTTCAGTGTTCCAGAAGATCTCATTCAGTACCTAGATTCAACATGATTGGAAGAAAATGCTCAGGCAGCAGCTTTTAAAGTGTACAAATATATACAGTCCTGTTGGACTACAAGAATAAATCAGGCTGGCTACCAGAGCCAGGCAATTTGGAGGTCTGAAGTTGATGCCCAGGTGTCAGTTGCAAAAACTGGGACTCCAGATGAGCGTATGAGTTTCTTTCTGGGGGTATCAGAGAGCTGTAGTGAGGCAGACAACCATGAAGATGTTGCCTTCCAGCCTCCTAATGTGTGTTAAATTATTTGCCTCCCTTTCAGGCCAATGTTTGAAGATTACCAAATAAGCCTCTCCATCTGTTGCCTCCAAGCTGAGCCCTAAAGCCATAGAGACTGACCCTGCAAGTGCTTTAAGAGCCCTTTCGCAGATTATTACAGCCTGTGGTCTTGTGGTCTTGAGCCCGCCCCTTTGGATTTCAAAGCTACCTTTTGGGAGCTCATCTCTCAGAAACAGGTCTGAAAAGCTGGGGTGTCTGATGTGGGGTTCAAAGCTTTCACTCCTCACAGACAAACTTTGAGTTTGGAGTCCCCTCCTGATTGTGGGTCTCTGTGCCAAGGATGGGGTTTATGGAGAGATTGTGTACCAGCCTCTCCTACCCACTTTGATAAGGGGCCTTATCTCATTAGCCCCTCATGTAGGAGTTGCTTAGATGGTTTTTAGGTGTTTTGCTTTTTTTTCCAGAGGGAGTTGTTCCATATTTAGCTGCAGATTTGGTGTGTTCCTGGGAAGAGGGGAGCCCAGGATCTTCCTATGTCACCCCTCTTGAACTGGAGTCCCCCCCCCACCAAATATTTTTTAAATGTCTGAAGAAATATACAGTAGCCATTCACTTACATTCTCTTGTACGTTTCACGTTTTAAAGTATATTTTAAAATTTGTATTATGTAATATGGAGACAATTTAAATCAGCAAAAGCACAATTGCAAAAACACAAACAGTATGTAAAAATAGCATTAAACATTTAGGGGATTAATTAGGTATTTAATATGATAGAGTAGAAAGTTTAGGACAAGGCCACAAACTAGGACTGTGGAAGTGCTAAGGAAAATGAACATTAGATAGCCATTACAATAATACCAGAAGGAACTGTTATCCACCCTTTTGAGTGGATCCCCAACAAGAGTGCTTCTGCCAGGTGTCCTTTGAGCCAATAGAATGAGACCGAATTTGGTTCAGAAGCAAAGGGAACCTTTATTCTTTATCAAAGAATGGAGAAGTGCATACTCCTGCTCTAGAGCACATGCACTCCCCAAAAGGCTGTGGGCAGGGCTGCTTTTCAGGGTTTCTGTCAGCGGGGAGGGGGTGGAATTTTCGCCTGTGGGGCACAGGCATGCTGCACACTGCGCCCCAGACTGAGGTGCCGGGCGCAGCATCTTTGCACACGGCCCACCATCGCCATGTTGAATTGAGGTGTCGGGCACAGCACTTCACAGGGCACATGGTGCTGGTGTGTCAGGCACAGCGGTTCTGCACTAGAAAATCTAACTCAGCGTGTTAGGTGCAAGGCCTCTTCACACAACCCACTATAGGTGAGTGAAACTAGACTAAGCCCAAAGGAAGAGATTAGAATTTATCACCTGGATTACATCTTATTTTTTCCTGGGACACAAGTGGGCTTTGCCTGTGACAGAACTATCCATAAATTGAATAGGCAGTTGGCGAAGAGGTAAGTGACAAAGATGACTAAAGTTTTATTCATGATTTGTGCACATATTAGGGCCAAAATCTATACCACGGAAACCTAGATTGGCATAAGGCTGACCAGGATACTGTGGTAGTAAAATGCACTGTTTTCCTGTTGGCTTAGGGACATCCGTGATGGAACATTCATACGTGAATGTATAACTGTTAGTTGTAGATTTGGGTCTGGATCTTAAATGAGTGATGATTGCATAGAGGTGATGTCTGAAGCCATTTCCTTGGTTAGACTCACCCAGGGGTAAAATTACAAAAAAAAGAAAGAAGAAAAAAGAAGGAAGAAATCCATACCTATGCATTCACTTATCATCTAAAAGAAGAAAAAATAAAACACTCCTTAATATAGAGGTAAGCTATATATTATGTATCTTTAGAAAGTGCAGACACAGCATATGTGACATTCTGAATATGGGCTTCAAAACCTGAATCAGCTGTTGGTTGCCACGATATGTCCTATGAGTCAAGGCAAGTAACATTTCTGAACTTCAGTTTTTCCCCTCTGTAAAAATATCTAGCTAAACTTTGTCACTTTAAAAGTTGCTTACTTTTCCATTTTGCAAGGAAGAAAGGAAAATATCTGGGAATGGGATAAAGATAATGTTAATCATATGAGGAAAAAAGAAGGACTTCAGGTACCTTCAGCTTTCTTCCCAGGATATCCAGCTACCCTAGAGACAGTTCTGAAGCCAGAGGGAGGCTCACTTGCATATACTTACTTGTTCATGGCTATTAAATGTACAAAATTCTCCACAAACTTACCACCTTATGTTGGCTTTGTTTTCTCTATCCCATCAGGGGTCAACAAAGGAAACTGCTGTTTCCCAGTTGTAGTACACACCTATTCCTAAGCCACTCTTCTCCCAAATGGTAAGACGTGAATCAGTCACTTTATCTTTAATTGTAGCAGTGTATGTATATTCATATGTCTATTGACAATGAAATATTTTAGCAGTTCCAAGTACTTCTGAAAGTGCCATTCAGACATATGGTACAATGTGTTTATACCTATCACGGACCATCTGCTGTCTAGGCTCAATTGCACACTTATTTTACTTTTAATTCACAAAGAAAATGGAAAATAGAACTGGCCCATGTACCACAATTTGGCTGAGCTTTAAGCAGGTGCAAATTCAATAAGAAAACATATTTGGAACTATAAAAACCTCACTTGTTCTGTCCCCATGTGGGTGTATATTCTTTCCAAACCAATGCAAATGTTTCAGTTCCTTATGTTTAGATCTGTTGCACTGAGTTTATAATGGGGTCAGGTGGGATGAAACTGATTTAGAAAACAGAGAACTCTATATCCTTTTGCTAAAAGAACAAGGGATGTTTATATTAATGCTTGCAATACAATGTTCTTGGTGCCACCCAGGTTTTATATTTATAAGAAAAGTAACAATTGTGAGGACTATTCTTTTTAAATAATTTTGCTTTTAATGTTATATGTATTGTACATAGAATGAAAATATAATGTAAGATTTCCATAGGCAAATCATCTTTCTTATTAAAAATGTGAAAATTTGTCAGAAACCAAACCACAGATGTATACCACAAAAAAGAAAGGAAGGAAGAAAGAAAAAAGAAAGAAAGAAAGAAAGGGAAAGAGAGAGAGGGAGGGAGAGAGGGAGGAAGGAAGGGAAATTAGGTAATATACTCAGATAGCAATGAAGACATACTTGCAATCTCTTTACTCCTAACTCTGATACAAAAGTATTTTTCAATAATAGTTCTTTCCCAAACTGCTCAGATGTGCTAATTGTTGACTAGGTAACTTTTTGATAAGTAATGTTTTGGGCTGAATTTTAATACAATGTAACTTTTTCAACTGAATCATCATAATTCCAAAGCTATTTTTGCCAGAAAATGTTTGAATATTTAAAGTTGACACTCTTTAACCTAAAATATTCTTCATTGTCTGGGTTCATTAGGTAGGAACTGCTGGTGAATTTTTCAAATAGAGGCTAAATATATCATATGTCAACAGGAGACACTTCTTTCACTTGATATGGTAATTTGATATATGAAGGATATATATCAAGGGTCACTTGATATGCAAGTAAAAAATTTCTTTATAAAATTTTTCCTCAAAATGTTTTGTTTGTGAGGTTGGATATATATCATCTGGGGCAAATACATGCATACATATGTACATACATACAAATAATGTCCCAGAAAGAAAATATAGGTACATTGTAGGAAGCCACAGGTGTAGGTTACTCTTTAGTTTCAATGGCTGGGCAGTACTATTGTTACAGAAAAGAATAGGAATCCATAGAGCTTTCCTTAGGAAATCCATTCTAAAAGTAAGTTTTGATTGAGTATTTGAAATATGACATGTTGAAATGAGGAACAACATACTTGGGATGAAACTACAAGTGCTGAGACTAGTTTCATATGAAACATTTAAATAAATATTTGCATTACTTTCAAATTCTTACTGCTTCTAAAAGTTAAAGAAAAAGAAAAATGAATGGCATTGATTTAAAAATTTTGTGAAATCAAGGACTCATTAATATCTTTAATCAGGATGGTGAATAAGTTTAAGCTCATGATTTTTTCTCTTTTTTTTAGATTCCATATATATGTGTTAGCATACAGTATTTGTTTTTCTCTTTCTGACTTACTGCACTCTGTATGACAGACTAGGTCCATCCACCTCACTACAAATAACTCAATTTCATTTCCTTTTATGGCTGAGTAATATTCCATTGTATATATGTGCCACATCTTCTTTATCCATTCATCTACCAATGGACACTTAGGTTGCTTCCATGTCCTGGCTATTGTAAATAGTGCTGCAATGAACACTGTGGTACATGACTCTTTTTGAATTATGGTTTTCTCAGGGTATATACTCAGCAGGGGGATTGATGGGTTATATGGTAATTCTATTTTTATTTTTTTAAGAAACCTCCATACTGTTCTCCATAGTGGCTGTATCAATTTACATTCCCACCAACAGTGCAAGAGGGTTCCCTTTTCTTCACACCCTCTCCAGCATTTGTTGTTTGTAGATATTTTGATGATGGCCATTCTGACTGGTGTGAGGTGATATGTCACTGTAGTTTTGATTTGCATTTCTCTAATGATTAATGATGTTGAGCATCCTTTAATCTGTTTGTTGTCAATCTGTGTAACTTCTTTGGTGAAATGTCTGTTTAGGTCTTCCGCCCATTTTTGGATTGGGTTTTTTTGTGATATTGAGCTGCATGAGCTGCTTGTATATTTTGGAGATTAATCCTTTGTCAGTTGCTTCGTTTGCATATATTTTCTCCCATTCTGAGGGTTGTCTTTTCATCTTATTTATAGTTTCCTTTGCTGTACAAAAGCTTTTAAGTTTCAAAAAAAATTCTTTTTTAAGTTTCATTAGGTCCCATTTGTTTATTTTTGTTTTTATTTCCATTTCTCTAGGAGGTAGGTCAAAAAGGATCTTGCTGTGATTTATGTCATAGAGTGTTCTGCCTCTGTTTTCCTCTAAGAGTTTGATAGTGTCTGGCCTTAAATGTATGTCTTTAATCCATTTTGAGTTTATTTTTGTGTATGGTGTAAGGAAGTGTTCTAATTTCATTCTTTTACATGTAGCTGTCCAGTATTCCCAGCACCACTTATTGAAGAGGCTGTCTTCTCTCCATTGCATATTTTTGCCTACTTTATCAAAGATAAGGTGACCATATGTGTGTGGGTTTATCTCTGAGCCTTCTATCCTGTTCCATTGATTTATATTTCTGCTTTTGTGCCAGTATTACACTGTCTTGATTACAGTAGCTTTGTAGTATAGTCTGAAGTCAGAGAGCCTGATACCTCCAGCTCTGTTTTTCTTTCTCAGCATTGCTTTGGCTATTCGGGGTCTTTGTGTTTCCATACAAATTGTGAGGTTTTTATTCTAGTTCTGTGAAAAATGCCATTGGTCATTTGATAGGGATTGCATTGAATCTGTAGATTGATTTGGGTAGTATAGTCATTTTCACAGTGTTGTTTCTTCCAGTCCAAGAACATGGTATATCTCTCCATCTGTTTCTATCATCTTTAATTTCTTTCATCAGTGTATTATAATTTTCTGCATACAGGTCTTTTGTAGGTAGGTTTATTCTTTTTGTTGCATTGGTAAATGGGAGTGTTTCCTTAATTTCTCTCAGATTTTTCATCATTAATGTATAGGAATGCAAGAGATTTCTGTGCATTAATTTTGTATCGTGCTACTTTACCAAATTCATTGATTAGCTCGAGTAGTTTTCTGGTAGCATCTTTAGGATTCTCTATATATAGTATCATGTCATCTTCAAACAATGACAGTTTTACTTCTTCTTTTCCAATTTTGATTCCTTTCATTTCTTTTTCTTCTCTGATTGTTGTGGCTAAAACTTCCAAAACTATGTTGAATAATAGCAGTGAGAGTGGGCAACCTTGTCTTGTTCCTGATCTTAGAAGAAATGGTTCCAGTTTTTCACCATTAGCCAGACTCATCAAGAAAAAAAGGAGAAGACTCAAATCAACAGTATTACAAAATGAAAAAGGAGAAGTAACAACTGACACTGCAGAAAAACAAAGGATCATGAGAGTGTACTACAAGCAACTATATGCCAATAAAATGGACAATCTGGAAGAAATGGACAAATTCTTAGAAAAGCACAACCTTCTG
>NW_020174917.1:5240984-5247604 GCF_003031525.2 Neophocaena asiaeorientalis asiaeorientalis | reverse complement strand
CATTTTGAGTTTATTTTTGTGTATGGTGTAAGGAAGTGTTCTAATTTCATTCTTTTACATGTAGCTGTCCAGTATTCCCAGCACCACTTATTGAAGAGGCTGTCTTCTCTCCATTGCATATTTTTGCCTACTTTATCAAAGATAAGGTGACCATATGTGTGTGGGTTTATCTCTGAGCCTTCTATCCTGTTCCATTGATTTATATTTCTGCTTTTGTGCCAGTATTACACTGTCTTGATTACAGTAGCTTTGTAGTATAGTCTGAAGTCAGAGAGCCTGATACCTCCAGCTCTGTTTTTCTTTCTCAGCATTGCTTTGGCTATTCGGGGTCTTTGTGTTTCCATACAAATTGTGAGGTTTTTATTCTAGTTCTGTGAAAAATGCCATTGGTCATTTGATAGGGATTGCATTGAATCTGTAGATTGATTTGGGTAGTATAGTCATTTTCACAGTGTTGTTTCTTCCAGTCCAAGAACATGGTATATCTCTCCATCTGTTTCTATCATCTTTAATTTCTTTCATCAGTGTATTATAATTTTCTGCATACAGGTCTTTTGTAGGTAGGTTTATTCTTTTTGTTGCATTGGTAAATGGGAGTGTTTCCTTAATTTCTCTCAGATTTTTCATCATTAATGTATAGGAATGCAAGAGATTTCTGTGCATTAATTTTGTATCGTGCTACTTTACCAAATTCATTGATTAGCTCGAGTAGTTTTCTGGTAGCATCTTTAGGATTCTCTATATATAGTATCATGTCATCTTCAAACAATGACAGTTTTACTTCTTCTTTTCCAATTTTGATTCCTTTCATTTCTTTTTCTTCTCTGATTGTTGTGGCTAAAACTTCCAAAACTATGTTGAATAATAGCAGTGAGAGTGGGCAACCTTGTCTTGTTCCTGATCTTAGAAGAAATGGTTCCAGTTTTTCACCATTAGCCAGACTCATCAAGAAAAAAAGGAGAAGACTCAAATCAACAGTATTACAAAATGAAAAAGGAGAAGTAACAACTGACACTGCAGAAAAACAAAGGATCATGAGAGTGTACTACAAGCAACTATATGCCAATAAAATGGACAACCTGGAAGAAATGGACAAATTCTTAGAAAAGCACAACCTTCTGAGACTGAACCATGAAGAAATAGAAAATATAAACAGACCAATCACACGCACTGAAATGGAAACTGAAATTAAAAATCTTCCAACAAAAGCCCAGTACCAGATGGTTTCACATGTGAATTCTATCAAACATTTAGAGAAGAGCTAACACCTATCCTTCTCAAACTCTTCCAAAATATAGCAGAGGGAGGAACACTCCCAAACTCATTCTACGAGGCCACCATCACCCTGATACCAGAACAAGACAAAGATGTCACCAAGAAAGAAAACTACAGGGCAATATCACTGATGAACATAGATGCAAAAATCCTCAACAAAATACTAGCAAACGGAATCCAGCAGCACATTAAAAGGGTCATACACCATGATCAAGCGGGTTTTATCCCAGGAATGCAAGGATTCTTCAGTATACACAAATGAATCAATGTGATACACCATATTAACAAACTGAAGGATAAAAACCATATGATCATCTCAATAGATGCAGAAAAAGCTTTTGACAAAATTCAACACCCATTTATGATAAAAACTCTCCAGAAAGTAGGCACAGAGGGAACCTACCTCAACATAATAAAGGCCATATATGACAAACCCACAGCCAACATCATTCTCAATGGTGAAAACAGTTTCCACATTTTAGAATCACTGTCTTTTACATAATCTACAACCAAATCTGTTTTTTTTCTCCTGAGTTTTTGGCAGCCACTCATTTTATGACCTTGATCATAGAATTTTAATTCTCTACTTAAATTAATGGTTGACATTTAACTCACCTGAGCACAACATTTTAGAAAAGTATCTCATGTTCAAGCCTATTGAAACCATCCAAGATACATCCTGACAGTTTCACAATTTATCTCTTAAAAATTGCCTGAGAAAGAAGAAAGGGGAGAGCTTACACATCAAGGTGTCTGCTGCTCATGTCAAACTATCAACAGAAATAGCTTTAGGTGATATCATGCTCCATGGTTTATTGAGGTCTGATTATAATGTAGAGAAAAATAAGGTGAACATTATTCTTTTGCACTTCATAAATAACACATATTTCTGACTGTTGATGGTTTGCTATGTCTAAGGCTGGTCTTGCAAAATCATAAATTTTGAATTATCTTTATACGATAAAGAAAATTTCACCTGTAGAATTTTAAGTGGTTTTAGTTATACTATAACCTAACAAATGAGTAACCAGTATGAAGACGTAAGTAGTTGACTAAGGTAAATAGATATAGTCAAGTTTCATGCATGTATGGATAACTGAAATGAAGTATTTTATATTAAACTGCTATACATCAATCTGAAACATAATGAAAGTTAATAAGGTGGGAAAATAATTAATTGGAATTTTAAAAGCTTCAAGAATAAATGTAGATGTTTAAGTAAACTAACAAATAGGAAAAATAGAAAGTAATTTCAGTTTTATAATGCTAGTTTAATGCTACTCATTGATATCAAGCAAAAAGTGAATAGTTTTCTTTACAAATCAGAAAGCCAACAACACATGCTCATAGAAGAAATGTCAGAGGGCACTTATAGTTTTTTTATCCACACTTTAGTAAAGATAAATAATATAATATATCCTATGGTAGAGTAGAAAATATTCAGGCATCCTTCTTTAGAAATACTTTAAAAAATTATATTATTCTTATAATAAAAGTAACTTGAATGCAACTCTTAGTGTGGGATCATCTTATTTAGGTTCTATTTTCAGCATTTTCTGAAGAGTTTTTTTTAGTTTAGGAAAGAATAATTAATTTCAACAAGAATGATTTATTGGAAACTGCTAACTGCCTAACAGAAAATGAAAAATATGCTATAGAAATATTTAATTAATATATTAAATAAAAGTATAATGCTTATGACCAATTAAAAGAACAATAATAGTGACTTATCCATTGCAGGGGGGAAAGAGGCTAGAATACAAAGAAAAATATTTTTTCAAAGGAGAATAATGATATTAAGTTTAGATATTATTAAATTAGATTGGAAGGATAAACTAGGCCAACTATTAAAGAGTAAAACAAAGCATATGCAAAGATAGAGTTGATTTGCAAATGGACTGATGAAGTTCTGTCTTCATATCTGAGGATGTCTGAGTGTACAGTTTTCAACTATTGGCCAAGATAAGGACCGCAGATCTATGATGTGCTGTTTAAGGTCCAAACATCCACTGATGATCAGTTTTTATTACTTCTGGTTTGGTCCTGGCCTAACTGATTCAATAAGCCTAGTAGTAAATGGCCTTCCCTGGGAGTGTCTACACCTCCTAGACTTAGTCTTCGGATGCTTGCCTACATTGTATGCCCCCTGCCACAACAGCCATTTTGCCTTTAAAGAGCCTATTTATGAGCATATTCTGTGAAGTCATGTTTACTCAAATATCTAAACTAAAGAAACCTTTGCAATGTCTAAGAGTAAATAATAAACTGATTAAGCGAGAGAAGATAAAACAACAGCAAAATATCTCAATCATTAAAAAAAAAAAAGGCACCATAGAAGGAGTAAAATAGAATCAGAAAAAGGACAAAACAGAGAATACGAATAGTAAGATGCTAGAAATTCCTCCAAATATTTAAGTAATCACTTGTAAATGTAAATATGTGGAAACACAACTAAGAATACTTTGGATTCTTGCTTTGCATTTATCTTTTTTTAAATGTTACTCAAAAGTTTTCCAAATGCTTAAATTTCATCTGAAATAGATATTTTAGAATAAAAACATTTTGTCTCCTAAATAAAATAAAGTTTATTTACAATATATTTTTCTTATAGTTAATGCTGAAACACTGGCCCAGAAAAGGAGATTCAGCAGCCTGTTTTCTCAACCCACAGGTTTACCATCTATGATTGCAGATACTGAAAAAGATGCATTTGACATTTCAGTGAGTATTCTGACTCATGGAAAAAGGAAACTAGTCCAAATAAACTGGGCCAGCTGTAACTAAGAAAAGAAAATATGACAAAGACCATCTTTCTCTCAGCTTTATAAGATGTTAATCATATGATTCATGTCTTATACCACAGATTTTTTGAATAATATTATGTGTCACTTAAAATGTGACACCATTTTGAAACCAACCATGCTAATTAAAAAAAAAAATACTTGAATGTTTTAAAAGGTAAATGTGATGAGCTCTTTTTTTTTCTTTGTGGTACGCGGGCCTCTCACTGTTGTGGCCCCTCCCGTTGCGGAGCACAGGCTCCGGACGCGCAGGTTCAGCGGCCAGGCTTAGGGGCCCAGCCGTTCCGCAGCATGTGGGATTCTCCCGGACCGGGGCACGAACCCGTGTCCCCTGCATCGGCAGGCGGACCCTCAACCACTGCGCCACCAGGGAAGCCCATGATGAGCTCTTTTAAAGATGAAAGTCATTTGAAGAAGTCATGTCGTCTCTTACAGGGTAAATTTTCATATTTCACTGGCTGGATAAATGTACATGAAAGCTGAGAGATTGAAAAAGTCTTGAATAGTTCACACTGGTGAATGCCTGCCAGATGCAAAGTTAGTAAAGAAATCATGTCAATGTACTTTTCAATGATAGAATAAATCTTCAAATTAATAATTTATTTAAAACATGAAGACTGAGTCAGCATTTTGTCTTTAGGATTGTACTTTTTGACTTATGAAAGGACTAATACACAAATGTGGCTGTACTTGTTGTTTGCTTGCATTGGTCCAGAATAAGTGCAAACTAGCCATCATAGAAGATAATTTATGGAAATACTTGGCAATAAACACAAGCAATGCTGAAATATACAGTGCTGAATAACCTTTGGAATGGTCACTTTTTATCCCAGAATAATTGTACTGACGTTTGCACTGTTGGTGCAAAAATAATAGTGAGTAAAATTTCTGGTGTCAGCACAAATCAAGGTAGAGACTCCAAATTATACCAATAGTCACTTTTCTTCACCATACACACTTACAGTTAGGAAAAAAAAAACATGTTACTTCAAGCAAGTATTAGAAATGTAGAAGCCTGTATCCATCTCCATGAGCTTTATATCCTCCCAATACTTTAGAGTTTTTCTGATAAGATAATGGAGATATTAACAATTATAATTTATTATTTTAATTATTTTTAAAACGAATAATAAAATGTGTCAATATTAGGAAGATTTGTATAATTCATTGAAAAAATATTTTCCAAATGAACAATATATGATAATACAAAATCATATATGGGTAAAAGATCCATTCAAAGATAGTAATGGTTTTTTACTATATTAAAGTATGAAAGATTTATTGATATGGTTTCATATTTCTACATTATAAATAATCTTTAAGAAACGATCACTTGTCAAGTTGGAGTATAGTATAAAAAATAGACACAATTATCTGAAAAAGGTTACTAAAATATTTCTCATTTTTTCCAACATTATTTCTGTATAAAGTTAGCTTTTCTTTATATTCTTCAAGCAGAAAAAAAAAGAAAAACTTATTGCAACAGATTGAATGCAGAAATGAAAATAAGAATCCAGCTCTTTTCTATTAAGGTATAAAACAATAGTATTCTTCTCACTAATTGTTTTAAATAATGTGTTAGTTTCAATAAAATGCTCCATTGTAAAGCAATTATACCCCAATAAAGATGTTTAAAAAAAAAAAAATAAATAAAATAAAATAAAATGCATTAACATATAATGGGCATATGATTATAATAATTATAAAACAATATTAATTTTTAATCCTTAAAAGCAAATATTTTTAAATATCTTAATTTTAATTATTAATAGAGTAATTATTGATTATTATAGACCACATAAACAAAATCTTTGGGAGATTTTTAATTTTTTTTTAAATTATAAAGATATCCTGAGATCAAAAAGTTCATACCTTGCACTTGTTCACTAGGATCAATATACATAAATGTTCAAAGAAGCAATTTTTACCATTGTAACAGCCTATAAACAACTAAATACATTTTAAGTGGTGAGTGGATAAAGGTATCGTGTTGTATTAATTTATGAACTTTTTTTTACCATGACTATTTACAGCAAAATTTAAATTTAAGAAAATATGATGATTTTAGTCACAATGCAAATCCTCTAACATGAGCTCATAATAAAAATTTTAGCTCTACATGGGTGTGGGAAAGAGCTCTATATTTTTTCTTTCTTTTTCTTCCAAAATTCCGCTTATTTCTGTTATACTGGTTCTAGATTATTCTGTGTCTCCTCATATTCCTTCTTTAATTTTCAATCTTTCTGTTTGAAAGTGATAAATTTTAGAGTTCAAAGATACTCTCTTTCTATGTTCTTAGTTACTGTTGTCAAGATTTGATACTGCTCTGCTGTTGCAAACCTAGGTATTAAAGAATTTCACGCTTCCCCATTGAGATTTGGGCAAAGTGCTCTTTGCAATCACCTAATAGCTGAGAATGGCTTTTCTTCCTTTTCATTGCACTGGAGGAGTAGAAGTAACTAACATTTACAGGGACTTTGAAGAATGTGTATCCAGATATGTTTCAGGTTTCACTCCATCATTCATATATATATATATATATAT
>NW_020174917.1:5224735-5240896 GCF_003031525.2 Neophocaena asiaeorientalis asiaeorientalis | reverse complement strand
TATATATAAATATATAAACTCTCTTAAAATATATAGAAAGATATAAATGATTAAGTGAAATCTGAAAATGCCTTTCTCAATGGGATATCTTGTCTCTGTTATAACCTATGTCAACTCTGAGACATTTATTTAAGTTACAGATAAAAAAGAATTTTGCTTCTTACAATCACTTAAATTATTATAAAATAAAGACAGTTCTACACACTGCATTTGGAAAGAGACTCTAATAAAATAATTGTATGTCAATTAAAATAAATATAAATAGTATCCTAATTTCAGAACCAAAGGTTTTTTTAATCATATGCATTTTACTTCCAAAAACAGTGTATTTTTGTTGGAATTCAATTTCAAAATAAGTATGTAAATATTAACAAGTCACTGATATTTCAGTTGCAAAATTACTCACTGGAAAATATCAGTGTTGAAATAAATTTATTGTTAACACAAACATTGATACATATTCTATAGATTTCTAATTTTTGAATATGCAACACTTTTATAGAACATTTGTTTATTCTTTATATAGGATGCATCTTTATAAAATTAAAGTTTAGCACAACGTAATGAGAACTGAAGGTTGGAAGGAAATATAAAGAACATTTAATCTGACTTTTTTTATTGAATGCAGAGGGTGTTAAGAACGCTCAGTCATGCGGTTTTGCATTCTAGTAACCCCATTATTAAATAAAATTTCAGCAGACATAATAAATATACTTCTCAACTTTTTCTGTATTTTTTTAAAATCAGCAGAGCACTTTTCATATTTTTACCCGTGAAAGAATTATGCACTTTACTTTAAAAATTACATTAAAATAAAATAACAAAAAACCAAACAAAACCCCAAAACAAAACAAAACAAAATCAAACAACATATTAAGTTTGATCCTGTTACCTGAAATTCATACTCATATGCTAGTTGGCATTTATTAGACATGGAGAGGAGAGAACACAGTGTTGAGTCAACCACAGCTTGAATCATTAACCACAGAATAAGAGCTCACAAAAGTAGTAATGTTTCCTCCTCTTACTCACGTTCCTTGACACAATACCCCCTGATACTATAGCACTGTTAACCTCAGACTCTAATAATGTTACTAACCATGGTGATTCCTTGACAGTTGTTATCCATTTGGCAAACTATTCATCTTCTATCCCAAAGGTCTTTATATTACCTTATGCCTTTTTTTTTTGCAGAGCACAGGCTCCAGATGCGCAGGCCCCTCACGGGCCCAGCCGCTCCGCAGCATGTGGGATCTTCCCGGACCGGGGCACGAACCCGTGTCCCCTGCATCGGCAGGCAGACTCTCAACCACTGCACCACCAGGGAAGCCCTTACTTCCTATGTTTTTAAGCAAACATTTCTCAAGAACTCTCTAAAAATACTGCTTTGGTTTTCCTATTATGAAAGTAATGTATGTGTATTATAAAAAATAAATATTACTATAATTCAACATACGAGGTGAAACCCAAAAAATTATAATGCATATAGTTTCAGGCATAGAGCAGAAGGCTTAAGATGAATGGCTCTGGAGCTTGATTGCCTGGGTTCAAACCCTGTCTCTGCCAGCCTTTAATGTATATTCTAAAGCAACATAATTAAGCTTTCTCCAATTCAGCCTCCAAGGGAATCAAATAATACTGACCTCATAGGGCTGATGTGAGATTTAAAAAATTAATTAACACTTTATTAGCAATAGTGACCTCATAAGCTTGAAGATGTCTAAGATTAGTTACTCATTTGTGAGGATGAAATTAATCTGAGAATACTGTTTAACACTCAGTAAGCATTAACTTTATATTAGCAATATAAAATAGGGTGTTTTTACTGCTTTAAACTCATATTAGGCATAATAAATGCTCTTTCTTCTAGCATGACCATTTCCCTATTGAACCCATGTCCCCTGCATCGGCAGGCGGACTCTCAACCACTGCGCCACCAGGGAAGCCCAATATCACTGTTTTTAATAAATCTCTACTATCCCATTGTATGCAGAAAACATAACCTAATCAAACAGTATGATATTTTGGAATATGTATATTGTTTCCATTCTCAGTTTTGGAAAGAAGGCCAAATTTAGCACCATTTTACACATATTTTATGCAAAGCTGTTTTATTCCTTAAGTTGCTTTTCTACTATCAGAATTACTAGAATTAGGGGTATTCAACTCATTCAAAGAACATTTAGTGCATGTGTGTACAGTTATCCCTCAGAGTCCCGAGGTGGATTGGTTTTAGGACCTTCTCAGATACCAAAATCCATGCATGTTCAAGTCCCTTATATAAAATAGTGTGTATAACCTATGTACTCTTTCCATATACTATGTCATCTGTAGATTACTTATAATGCCTAATACAATGTAAATGCTATGTAAATAGTTGTCAATGCAATGTAAATTGTTGCCAGGATGGAGCAAATTCAAGTTTTTCTTTTTGGAATTTTCTGGAATTTTTTCAAATATTTTTGATCCGTGGTTGGATAAATCTGCAGATGTGGAGCCCACAGATATGGAGGGCCAACTGTACGGAGGCTGGTATTCATCTCAGCTCACTGACAGATACTGCCAGGGTTTCTGTCCCCATGGAGACTATATCCCATGGTGAATAATTTGCGCTTTTGATTTGTCCCAAATCGACAAAGCTTGTCCCACATCATCTTCTCACCAATGATGTATGAAATACTATTCCTTAAATGTTAACCAGTAGTGGATATTCTGAACAAGCAAGCAACAACTAAACTAAGAGTAAAACAACAATAGCAACATTGACAAAAATAAAAGCTGTGCAATTTCATAAGAGAAAAATATGTCACTATTTTATTTTGCTTTATTTCTATTGAGATTTATTTTTAAAATATATACTTTAAGCATTCATACTTCATAGCTTCTGAATCTACATCTATCTATGTATCTATGTATCTATCTTCTATCTATATTTCCCCTGCCCACTTGTTATTTGCACTATGTAGCAGAGAATACTAGCTGCCAGTGTGGTCACTTGGGAAAAATACATTTCTCATTCTTCCTTGCATAATAAGTGGTCATATGATGCAGTCTGGACAATGAAATATCAACTGGTTAGAGCTTCAGGTAAAAATCTTTTTTTTTCTTTTTAATTTTACATGATCAAACATAGTTTCTAATGAGAGAGGATATATACATAAATATTCTCTTTATATTCTACTTTATTCCATTTTCAGGCTACATTACATCAGTTTTGTCAATTGCTTTAAGCTGTAATGTATGATGTACAAAACAAGTACTTTTCATGTGTTAAAATGCACCGAGTCCAAATTTTATAGTAATGCTTATTAAAAGCACAATGTTTAGAATAAGAGCAACTGATTTTAATCCTGACTACCATTTATTTGCTATGGACAAATTGATATCTCTGAATTTCAAAGTCTTCATCTGTAATATAGTGATAGCAATACTCATTTCATATGATTAATTTCTATTAATCAGACATTAGGTAATGTCTGTAAAACAGAAAGTGTATGTTGAATCTTAAATATAGTGCCTCAATAATTTCTTGTATGATTGTTGTAACTACTGTTAACACTCTTTTAACTAGAATGTTGCTTGTGACCACAAAACAAGGTCATATGTCCATTTTGTGCTCCAATTATGGTGCCTTCCTCAAATTTATTGTTGGGAATTAGACATCTCTTAGTGTGTTCTTCCAGTTCTAATGAGAGTTGACAATGGAGTGTCTCACGTACACTCAAAACAACAGCCTGTCCCTTATATTCACCTTAAAGTCAGTTTTCTTTCTCCTTTCTAATTTTGACTGCATTTTTCTGTGTCTACTGCTCACAAAGTTGAGAAGCCTCCTTGTTTCCAGTGTCCGTGATTGGCATACTAGCTTTCATGCACCGTCTACTTTTTACTGATGCTGCTAAAATTTCTAAGTATTCTTTGTATTCAAACATTGATAACTTTTATGAAGAGGTGGGAAGAATGGCTTTATCTCTGATATTCTGCAAAAGTTTATCACTTGTGGTCCTTCATATAAAAGCTTACACTAAGATAGCCCTGCCACAGCTACAAGCCATACTTCCCTATCAGAATTTCACAAATATCTCTATTAATTTCTTTTTCTCATCTCTAAACATACAGATCAACTCTAAATGTCAGCAGGTAGAATATGCAAACATGATAAAGCAATCTTGATCATTTGGTGTCATACAGCTCCTTTTCTCCCACAAAAAATAATGGGTATAAAGCAACCTTAAACATTTCCATATATTATTATTATTATATGGTAGCTACATATTTGTTGTTATATACAGTTACTACAACTATTCAGAACATAGGTTAAAAATTGGGAATTAAGACTATATGATTCATAAATACTCTAAATATTGAGCCAATGAAACATAAGTTAAAATCTGTGAAGTTGGGATGCCAGAAACATTGATTTCACTACCTGAAATATGCTGCTTTCCCTTGTAAAGTGAGAAATACTATCAACAAAAGCATTTCTGAGTTTCAACTTTTGAGAAAGTGAGATTTAAAATGCCCTTCAGATATCCAATAGGAGTCTTAACAGTAAAGAGGGTTAGCATGTCTAGAAATACTCATAAACTGGAAAAAGGCATAAAAATTCATCCTTTTTAGTCTCATTATGACGTGTTGGAGTGGAACTAAAAGACATATATTCTAAATAAGAGATTTAAAGTGCTGATCATACCAGATAACCATTTTCTCCTTTATTGCCTTATTGTTATGATTATTATGTTGTGAATAATACCTTACCCAAAGAAGATTTTTATGAATATTAATCAGGAACACAGGTCAGACATCATTTGTATAATACTGTTAAAGAATAAAAAGAATTTCAAATATGACAACAAAGGAATACAAATAATTTAAGTATGACAACATCTTACACTTCCTATCATCTTAGAATTTGTAAAATGCTTACAGTTTCTCATACTATTATCACAATTGCTGTTTAAAGAGATATGATATTGACAGGTTATGGATAATTACTTCCATTTTACAATAAGAAAAATGGTGAGATTAAAATACAATTTCATTGATTTTTTTTTAACATATCAATTCAGAGATTTGGACTAGCTAAACAATGATGTAGGGCTGTGACTGACGCAGTGGCATGAAAGCTACATGACACAGATAGCAATACATGACCTAGAGAAAAATACAGGCTTTAAAGTGAGAGTTTGAATTTTTGAATTTCAGTGATCTGTGTTGTGTAAAAATATATATAATCATTCAGTGTCTTTTTTCTCAGTAAAAGTCAGGTAATACACAATACCCCAAGGTTCTTCTGTGAGGATTTAATGAGAAAAAAACTATGTAAAATTCCATTCAATTTCTTAGCACATGATATAAAAAACTTAATCAACAGTTTTCCTTTGCCATTGCATTTATATTAACCACAACCACATGTATATTAACCATTTTTTCCAGTCCCACCCAAGCGCACACACACACACACACACACACACACACTATTTAATCTTTTAAAAAACATTACACAAATAATTGAGATCTGTGATTGCTGTCTTTGTTATAAAAAGCTTTATCTTCTGATTTTCTAAAGAAAGCTTTCAAGCTATTATGTCAAACTTAAATCCACATCTCTTTTAGAAATGGACATGCTGTCTAATATTTAAAGAATAAATACATATATTTTCTTTCCTTCTAACAATGGATACTTAACATTGAAGAAATCCATTTTAAATACTGGAGAGTATTGCTCCTTCAACTCAGGATTAAAAATGAAATGTTATATGGCTTTAGAGTGGCCCACAATCTTTAAATTTTTTTTAAGGACTTCCACATAGGATTAGAACTGCACTTTCTTTGTTACCTTATGATCAAAAACATGAGTGAAAAGATCGGTAAGGGATCAGTTGATAATGATTTAAGTAACTTCTTCACAAGTAGCAACTCCATGTTGCTTTTACCTTATTTCTAACACCTATAAAAGATGTTAAAAGCCTGTCAACACTAGTTGAGAATTTATCCCAAGTATGTATTTATGAATTTTATATTGTGTAGACACTCAATCTTTGACAATCCAGAGGGATCTTTTTTTTTTTTGAAAGAATAATAAATAGGCACAGCTGCCATGGGGACTGTATAGCAAGTAGACAGGTTTCTAAGATCAAGGCGTGGTTAAGGTCAATATCTCAATTACCCTTTGTCCTGTAAATGATTCTTTCCATGTATAAAGTGTCTTGTCAGGATAACATGATAGAAGATTGTGCACTTAGTGCCCAGGATCTATTTTTCTTTGGATTAACAGAGGGTTTTGCTTTCTTTCCTTCCTGCCAATCTTCCTTTCACAAGGACTAAATTGCCTAAATGGAGAGCAGGTTGTTAAATGTCTGAACTTTAAGATCCTAAAAGTACTGGTAGTTGGCCATATTGAAGGTCTGACAATGAATGGCCTTGTTTTTACTTAAACTCCTCCCCATTCAGATATTGACAATATAGAGAATGGGAATCTCCTGCTATTTCCTGCCACAGTTTATGTTCATTGGGAGAAATTAATATTTTTACAGAGCTTCTGTTTTTCATTTCTTTTCATCCTGACTTCTACTAAAGTATTCATTGGAATGGTAACTTCCACAATTCTAGTTACTATGAAAACAGAACTCTGAAGATGCTATCCTACAGTGTGTTTTTAGTTGCAGATCTACCTAGAGTGAATTGGGAAGACAAGATAAAAAGAAGCAGAGACTGGGAAAAGAAATACAAAGAAGACAGTATCATCTTCAACCTGGCTAAAACTGTATCTATGTGTGGTCCCCACATCCCTTTTGAAAGGCAACCACTGCAGCATATGTAATATATTGGAGATTGGATTTTAACCCAGTTTCCAACATTTATTAGCTTTGTGACTTTGGTTTGAAGAAGTTACAAACTCAACTTTGCCTCCATTTCTGTATTTCCAAAATCAATGTAATATAAATTAAATGTGTAGAGTGTGTGGGTAGCTAGCTAGAACATAGTAAACACTCAATAAATGTGCTAATATTGTCATGGCTCAGCATCTCTCAGATATGTGCCCTTGACAGACACCTTCAGGTCTAAGTCAAATTTTTTTTTTTTTTTTTTGTGGTATGCGGGCCTCTCACCGCCGTGGCCTCTCCCGCTGCGGAGCACAGGCTCCGGACGTGCAGGATCAGCTGCCATGGCTCACGGGCCCAGCCACTCCACGGCATGTGGGATCCTCCTGGACCGGGGCACAAACCCGTGTCCCCTGCATCGGCAGGCGGACCCTCAACCAGTGCGCCACCAGGGAAGCCCCTAAGTCAAAATTTTTGGTCAGGTTTTTTTCTGATAGTAATTCTGTAGTGATTATATCATGCCCCAAATCTGACTGTAGCTAAAGGTATCAAAGTGCAATTTTCTTTTTCCCCCCTCTTAAAAGTTATATAAAAATCCAGAAGTGTGTATTTAAAGAGTTTAAGTAGAACTAGTGAAATTTTTGTAAATATTTTTATACTGTGGAAAATATTTCAAGTGGCTATTACTGAATTCCTAATTTTTCAAAAGCTTTCACTATTGCTTAAGTGCAGTTTTAAATGTGTGAGCCCAAAATATCAAAGCACAGGAGATATTGCAGAAAAAAAAAAGGGAGAGAAATTCATTTTACAAAATACTATTTTGTGTTTTGGGGTAAAACATTTTCTGTTTGAAGTGACTAAGTCAGGCTTATAGCCTTCATTATTGTGCATGAAGTACCTAGTTGAAACGATTCCTGATAATGTGTTTAGCTATATATCAACACTATATTAATTGCTCATTTATATACTGCTGCCTAGTAAAACAGAAAACATGCTAATCACTAGTTTAAAGAATTCAGCTTATGCTTTGCAAATATCATAATGTTAAGTTGATTCCAAATGATTAGAAAATGTAGAAATATTAAACATATCAGCCATCCTGCCTAAATTCTCACACGGGCACATGCACACACACGTGAACATGTATCCATACACACATTTTATATGTGTATATCTATATATGGTATATATTTGATATTTTAATGTTTTTTAGCCCAGTCCATGTGTGATACATATTTTGCATGGGACAGAATGAAGGGAGTTGTTCTTTTCTTCTCCCTTTATGTTTTTGATTCTGCTTTCCTAATTTGTTGAGAATATATTTTCTGTTTCCATTTTTTCTTAAGCACCCTCCAGTGTTTTCATTGTGTACCCTTCAGAATATTATCAAACAAGTAGATTTAAAGCTCTACTCTTATCTAGGCTTTTTGTCATAATGACTTAGAATTCCCACTTTATAATTATTTATACAATTAAGATCAATGTAACAAACAATGAGAAATGATGTGTAAAGTGTCTGGCACATATCAAGGACTCAGAAGTATAGGACTTCTCTCTTTCTATGTCACAACTCAACTATTGTTTTCTTCCTTCTCACCATCCCCCATTTACTAACATGAAAAGCTGTAGTCTGATATCTTATTTGGATTATTAAGAGACTTTCTCTAATTCCTTTACTGTAATTCATTTGATTATAAATTAATGTTAACTTATACGTCTTTCTTGTCTCATCTTCATCTCTGTTATAAAGATCCATTTATTGACGAAGAAAAAACTTTTTTTAAGAATTAAAAATTTTTACTGATCACTGGAGCAGAAGTTCACAAATCAAATTTTGAATGGATAATATATTTCTCACAAAAACTGTATACACAAAGAAAATATAATTCCTGAGAAATACTTAACAGTATATTTTTTATGAAAGCCCAACTTTCTCAAGTCAAGAAGGCTCTGAATATTCAGTCATAAAGTCTGCCAGTTTTGCTAGCCCAACTTAGCACACCACCTGCCAGGTGCACTAAATCAGCTTTACACAGCCTTACACAGAATCAGAATCTTCACTAGCCCTGGTCAGAAAACGAAGCATTTAATGAAATCCAAAATCATAAAGTAATGTAAAAGTACAAATTTCACATTTGCTCATAGGAAGCACAGGCTACTTCCCAGAAGTTTTCTATATTGGCTTTCTTTCCTCCAATGGAACAATCCCAAGTCATTGCTTTCATTTTTTTGAATAAAAGATTTGGGAAAACTTATCTTGTAAACTTGTGAAGTGAAATTTGAGTTAATGAAACTATGTTTGAAAGAAGTTTGTTTGAATACCTTGCTGCTTGTATTCAGCTTTCTAACTTATAGAGGCACAAGTTCATGAACTTTTATTATGATACTTAAAAATAATTCTGTGAACATTCTGGAAGTCAACTTTACATATAACTACTTTTTTTATCAGCAAACTTATCAGTTTTACCCACTCCCTATGATTACAAAGGCCTAGTGCATTCATTTATAAACTTTCTATTTTGTTTCAATATCCAATTCCCCAACATCTAAAATACATCAAAACAGCAAAATAAGCATGTTGACTCTATTTGGAATGACCAAGGTAAGGATTATTTTAAGAGTACTAGCATACTCCATAATACGCTGAAAAGAAGTGCTGCTAGAAATAAAACTAAGATATATTGATCATTAGAAGTTCATTTAAAATAAAGAATAAAATGACCTTTAGTATATAATTGCTTCTAAGAAAAGATCAACTTAATGGTATATGTGGTGGTAGGTAAAGGTCATCTTTAACTGAAGTACTTGTTAGTACCATGATTGTATTAACTGTATTATGTTAACTTGATCATTTAACCTTGCACACTGTCCATGTGTTCAGTCCTTTGGCAATCCTTGCTATTCTTGCACTTTTATCCTTAGTGCTTCAGATTGGCATGCCTTTTCACTGTCTTTCTTTTCACCCAAACCATATTTGTTGGTCAGGGTTTAGCTCACAATCCACAATATGTTCCTTTAAAACTCCAGCCTGTTTCTATTTACATAGCTATGTGTCTGAAATCTTCTCCTTTTCTTCCTCTTTTCTTCTTTACCCCTCCTCATCCTCCTCTTCCTCCCTCTTCTTCATCTTTAATTAAACTTACTCATAATCAGCCTTGCAAAATCTAGATGTTGTTGCTGTTATTGTTTGGATTTTTTTCTTCCACAATTAGATTTTAAGCTGCTGAAGAGAAATATTATATCCTATAGTTTTAAAAATATAATTGTAAACTTGTAAGATCCTTTGGTAGTCAAGAAACATTGTGGAGCACATTAATCTATTGTTTCATTAGTATGTAAAGTGAAATAAATACGTGGATGAGCTTGAAATTTTATTTGCTAGAGAAGTCATAGGTGGATGGTGAGTGTGAGATAAAGAGCAAAATCAAAGATGTTCCCAAACCTGAGGAACTAAAGAGGTTGAAATATCCCTTTATTGACATTAGCATGTATGTGAAAAGTAGTTTTGGAGTAAAATTTAGAAGTTTTGACCTGAATATGATAAATTTAAAGTGTTGATTGGAGTAGGCTGGTTGTATATCAGTGAAGATTACAGAGGAGAGTTCATGTTAAAGATAAAAAGTGGGTATATCTCTCAAGGTTTAATTAGAGAAGCAAAACAATCAGCATAATTTATATTGTATGTATACACATAACACATTCATTCATTTGTTTGTTTTTGGTTACAGGAATTTGACTTTAAGCAATTTAGGAACTAGTTAAGTAGTCTCCTTAAGGCTCTTCTAATCAAGTGTGATGCTGGAAGTAAAAGTAAACAGGACAGGCAAGTCAAGAAGGGAAGCTGGATATACAGTGGGGGAGAGCATGCAAGATCGAGCTGGAACCCATAAGGATAAGCTGGATTCCCATGCAGATGGACTGCAACTTGTCAGTTCTTGTTGCCTCTGACCTTGATGGAGGAGTGTAGAAATTGACTCCTTTGTGGTACTGATAAACACTCCTACTGAACCCAGGACTATGAGAAGCTAAGTAAGGATCCAGAGGAAAGTGAAGGCATTCCAGGCCCATCCACTGCCTCATGCCAATGAAGCCAGCAGGTAAGCGACAATATGTGTGAGCTACTACATGGCCTCTACTCTATTTTTACCTTCCAAGTCTCCAACAAGATCTCTTGTGAAATGTCTGAGAAATCAAGATTTATTTGTTAAGGCAGTTAGCAGTACCTTAACTAAAATGAATGTTGATAGAGAGGAAGAGGTCCTTGCACTGATTGATCCTTTGGACACTGCAGACTTGTCACATGGGTTGTCGTCTGAAATTGTTTTTTAATTGAAAGACAGAGAGAGCATACTTAGCCATTTTGTTTATTAGAAATTATTTCAAAAATGCTTTCAGTGAGAATATGTTCAATGTCTACCCCCTATCATCTTTAGAAGACTTAAGATCACTTTCATATTTTTATTTAGAGCATTGAATAATGTCCAGTTATTTTTCCTTTGTTATAGAGAGATAAAACAGGAAAACTTATTTAAAATGCATGATATTAAGATAGGGAAATTATGATAATTTTTTTTAATTGCCTAGACGGTTAGGGCAATACTTTCTTAAAAGGTAAGTAGAATTTAAATACACAGGCAAAGCTCTGCTCTGGACAAGTCATTCAGTGTCATGAGAAGGAGAGTGAAAATCTGAAAGATTTATAGTCTGATGGGAATTGAATTTTATCTATGAAATGATAATTATGTTAAGCATGGAAAAGAACAGATCCAGAATTTAGGAATTTACCTGCTTTGGGATGTCGGCCCCTTAGTCTACTACTTATTCTAGATGCGAGTGTTTTTGATAATCTTACCACCTCTCTCCTCATGGATTTACTCCAGGAAAAGGATCCTTCCTATCTCTATTAGATACTCATCCTCTTTCAATTTCTTGTGTATGTATCCATTTCAATAACAACCAAAACTACATAGAACAAATTTCTCTATGCTACTGACCCTCAAACTGCCTTTCTCTTTTACCTCTCATTCAAATTTGTATAGAAAATATATTCTATATTTTATGAGTCCAGTTTCCTGGATCTCATTTGCTACTGACATTTTAAATCCAACAATTCCTCCATGCCTGAATTAAAAATGTTATCTCTAAAGAAATTAAAAGTCTCCAAGGTACTAAATTTAATGAAAATCATTTCTGGCCTTGTAAGACTGTATCACTCTATGGTGCCATCAATGCTGCTGAGCTCTAGCCCCTTGGAGGGCTACACTCCCTTTATTCGCTCAGATTATCCTGGTGCCTCTTAGACAATTTTGTATCATTTTCTTTTCTGCTTTTACTCTGTGTGCATCATAAACTCATAATCTCTATTTCTTGTTCTCACCTCACCATGTGCTTTACACATATGTATTCAACTATATTCTTGACATCCTCTCATGGGCATCCAGGAGCTACCTAGCTCTTAGGTACCTAGCTACCTAGCAAAGAATTACTATATGCCAAAATGAATCAGCTATCTCTTTCAATGTTGGCTTAACTCAGTTTGTTTCTCCCCGCCTAATCCCACTACTATTGACTGGAGAACCCTAATTCATCTTTTTTTTTTGGTACGCGGGCCTCTCACTGCTGTGGCCTCTCCCGTTGCGGAGCACAGGCTCCGGACGCGCAGGCTCACGGACCCAGCCGCTTCATGGCATGTGGGATCTTCCTGGACCGGGGCTCAAATCCGCACCCCCTACATCAGCAGGCGGACTCTCAACCACTGCGCCACCAGGGAAGCCCCCTAATTCATCTTTGACTGTATCTTCATTCTTATCAGCATATAAATCAACCCAATAAATACCTACTACTCTTATTTTATAGAAATTAATAACTATAAGGACAGAGAAAGCTAGTTATCAAGTCAAGTAGACTTGGATATAAAATTGAGCTCTATCATTTAGAGACTGTATGATATTAGTCACACTCCTAAACATCTCTGTGATGGTTAATTTTATGGGTCAACTTGACTGGGCCATAGGGTGCCCAGATATTTGGCCAAACATTATTCTGGGTGTGTCTGTAAGGGTGTTTCTGGATGAGATTAACATTTGAATCAGTAGACTGAGTAGAGCAGATTGCCCTCCAGAATGTGGATGGGCTTCATCCAAACAGTTGAAGGCCCAGATAGAACAAAAATGCCAAGTAAGAGAGAATTTCTGCTGCCTGTCTGCCTGACTGGCTTTGAGTGAAGACACTATTTTTTTCTTGCCTTTGAACTTGAACTGAATCATTGGCTCTCAAGCCTACTGGCTTTCATACTGGAACTATACCATCTGTTCTCCTGGGTCTTCAACCTCCTGAAGATCTTGGGACTTGTCCATAATCACATGAACTGATTTCTTAAACTCTATAGATAGCTAGATAGATAACTAGATATATGATAGTAAGACAGGTGATAGATAGATAGATAGATAGACAATCTCCTATTGGTTCTGTTTCTCTGGAGAACCTTGACTAATATAGTCTCCAAGCTGCACTTTGTTCTTTTACAATGGGAAATAATAATAATTCATAGCTCATAGGGTAGATTCAGTGACTCTATACGTATAAAGTTTTAGTAAAACTGGCTCAAAAATTGTTGGTGTTTTCCAATTATAATTTTTAAAATTTTTATGCAAAGTCTCATGAATTTTTATCTTAGGCTATTAGGAACTCTTGACTAATTTCTCTGCCTAAAATGTGCTCCCCTCTGAAAAAACAGTTTCCACACAGTTATATTAGATCAAATATTCAGTTCTATTTATGAAATGCTACAAGTTAAAGTGCTTCGTTTGTGTAATAGTCAAATAAATGTATGATTCCATAAAGGTATAACACTCTAAGTCATATGGCCTCTTCCTTCATGCCCAACATCATCTCTTGCCCACAGCTGGAATGGCTGACCTTGAATTTGAACCCAAGTAGATTGGCCCCAGAATCTTCATTTCTAATTGCTCCACTCTGCATCCCCTCAACTATACGTTGACTTGTAAATCACACTCATTTAATTCCCTGTCTACACCAGATGGAATACTCTTTTGGAAAAAAAAAATAACTAAATTGACTAAAAAGATATTTTATTTGCAGATTTACCTAGCTCTTGCTTAGTTTACAAAGACTGTAGGTTTGAGTTTCCAAGACATAGTAACAGAATCCTCAATGGGAAAGAGTTTATTTGTTCTGTCCAATAGATAAAATAACCTATAAAAGTGTCAGGCACATAGAAGGCACTAAAAAATATGTGTTGAATAAACTAATAAATTAAGGAGTAATAAATTCTAGAGTGATTGAAAATAGAGCTCATCTGACAAAATTAAGTTTCTTAACTTCAAAATATATTATGAAGGAATTTAAAAATGTTGTGGACTTAGATTTGTTTTAAGTATAATACTCTTAAATGGAGCCTGAGTTCATTCATCATTTGTTTTCCTATAGTACTACATGATTCAGCGATTTGTATTGGTGGTTTCCATTCTAGGAATATAGATAGAAAATAAGGACGTTTTTCTTCTAACCATATCCCTCTAAATTAAATATAGATATATTTGTCTATACTAAAAATATTAAAAATATGTGTCACTTTTATCAAATGAATTTAAGTTTCCAAACTCATTCTAGGTTCTTCACACACTAAAGGGAGAAACTTTCTTGTGTTGGATGAGTCAACACCGGTAAGAGCCATTAGCAAAGCCTCTAATATGTTGAGGATCAAAACTCGGATAACAAGCTTCTGGAACGTGAAGGTGGGAGAGGGCATTATCCCTTAAAATGATCTTGGGATTTTAGAAATGTGCTTTTATTATACTCTTTGAGTTTTCTAGATAGATGGGACAAACTGTTCTTATAAAATGGAAACTGGGCTTGGAAGATGAATTGACTCTACTTTAAATCGCTTTCACTCTATGACCTTGGCAATGAAAAGACCCACTCCAGTGATGTAATGTTTAAGGTTCCCCCAGCTCTGATGTTCTATGAAATAAATAAGATTCTAGCTTTTCAGCAACAGAAAATCATTAGATATCTTACATGTGTGACTGATTTGTGTGCCTATGTAAATGCATATGTATAAGTTTAGATAGGAAGTAGATTAGTGTTTGACTGCAGGGTTTTTTATCTTCTGCAATCTACCTTTTATTGCCAAAATAAACAAAAAGAGATTTAATGTATTCTACTGAATTCCAAGTAACATATTGATTTTTTTCATAACTTCTAAATAACACTGTTGTTCAGTATAAAAAATAGCCAATTCACTGCTGTGGCCTCTCCCGTTGCAGAGCACAGGCTCCGGACGCACAAGCTCAGCGGCCATGGCTCACGGGCCCAGCCGCTCCACAGCATGTGGGATCTTCCCGGACTGGGGCATGAACCCGTGTCCCATGCATTGGCAGGTGGACTCTCAACCACTTTGCCACCAGGGAAGCCCATACTCTGCATTTTGATATTATTGTTTGTATCCATTTGTAAACCAAATAGACTGTCATATGTCAAGTGTGACATTAATACATCAATATAATTCAAGTTCTGCCTCTGTTCTTTCTTTTTTGCAGGAGATTAAGAAACTACTTCATTAAATAAATGGAGTTCATTCAAAGAATGAGGACAGGAATCAGGATTACCTGGTTAACAAAAATAAGGTACCTGGTTTTTAACCTTTTTTTTTTTTTTTTTAAGGAAATGGGAGCAAAAATGCAAAAATAGACCCTACTATTATAGAAAAAAAGTGTAAGAAAATTTTGGAGGTGGATACAGAATCAATCAACATTTGATGAATAATTGCAAATCTGCAGTCAAAATTAGATGGCATTATGTGAAAACCAATAGGAAGGCCATGCAATGTGTCAAAAATTGATATTATTCTATGCTATATAATTGTTATTAATCAATATAAGCATATTACAACCGTTTTCATGCAATTACCAGGGTGTATACCAAGGCCAAGGTCTGTTCTAGGTGTCCCTAAGATTTGGAGACATTTAGCAAATAGCAGTGTAAACAATAATGAGTTTATCAGTAGATGATGCCCACATTGTTTTTTTTCTGGGCCCCTAGAGACTTTATCTATTAAGTCCCAGTTTTACAAATATTAACTTTATTAATTCTAATATTAATTCAAGTTATTTATTGTTATTTATAAACTTCATAAGTCTTTCTGAAATTCTTCACATTGCAAAATAGTAATTCTCAAAAACAAAAACATACAAAAACCAGAAATAAAACAAATCAAAATAAAACTAGAATTCACCAAACCTAAACAATGATAAAAAGAAATCAAATGTCCCACTATACAATTCATTACCATAATAATCCATGCTTTAATTTATCTGTT